>NC_133618.1:428851258-429151258 GCF_048593235.1 Sminthopsis crassicaudata | reverse complement strand
ACTCTCAAAATTCTTTTATAGAACCACATCAAAAACACTGATTCTTTAGTTTTCAATTTTTCTTATATTTCAGTTCTCACAGACATACATTACTACTTATAAAATCATAGTTTTGATCAAAAGAACCTTTGCAATCAAGTGATGGATGTCTCTGCTTTTTAGTACAATGTCCAGATTTGCCATACCTTTCTTTCTAAGGAACAAAAGTTTTAATTCCATGACTGCTATCACTATCTGCAGTAAGAGGAAAATATACAATTAATTAGAAAGTGGAGTGTACATTTAAGTACCAGGACAGCAAGGACAAATTTTTGTAAAGCTCACCTACAACCCTCAAATATATCCTTTGCCATAAATAATATTTTTGTTTCTCGATGACTATAGTTACATCTATGTGGAGAAAGAAGCCAAAAGTTTATGAGAATCATCATGGATGCACTGAATGGTCTTTTAAGAAATGGAATGATTTTATGTACTATATAAATTTGGTCCATCAGGTTTATTCCAAGAGAGACTTGGGCTCTGAAAGAATTAGTGAACAAAGGAAGTAAAAAGCATGAATAAATCATTTAGTATCTGCCATATATCATACTAAATATGAAGGATACAACTGAAAATAAGCAAGATAGTCTTTGCACCAAAAGAGTTGACATTTTAATGAGCAAAACAATGTATATAGGATATGTAGATAGAGAAAAGAAGTTTGGAAAATCATGGGGATGATAAGGTGAGTTATGGATCAATCAATGTGCATGTTCTTTCCAGAAAGGACAGTGTTATTTTATTACTGTTCCTCTAGTAAATGGTGTGAGAAGCATGGTTAGAAGATGTCCATGTATACAGATATTGTATTTAATTTATACTTTAACATATTTAACATCTATTGGTCAACTTGTCGTCTGGGGGAAGGAGTGGGGGAAGGAGGGGAAAAGTTGGAACAAAAGGTTTTGTAATTGTCAATGCTGAAAAATTACCCAGGCATATATATTGTAAATAAAAAACTATAATAATAATTTTTAAAAAAAGATGTCCATAGTGAAACATGGTTGATCTAGAACCAGCAGGATATGGTGAACTCTCACCAATCAGAAGAGCATAATTTCAGGATGGAATGAGGGAAATAGTATGCCAGGCCAGTAGCATATTAAAAAATGACTGAAGGAGTTTTGTTTAGAAATGAAAATTGTAGTGTTTCTTCTCTAAGAGCTCACATAGGTCCCAGTTACTTCTTATTCATAAGAAATTTTAACTTAAAATGTTTTACCTTTTATTCATTGTGTTTGTTTATGTGGTCCTACTTGAGATGTGGGACAGTGGGGATAGTGGAGAAGTTCTCAAATTTCCAAAACAAATCTAACTGTTTCCTTGATGAAAAACTCAGGAGAAAGTCTAAAGATTATTAATAGACATATATGGATCACTTAAATCCTAGTGTTTGATGTAGCCCCAGATGAATAATTTGGCAGTTTGCATTATCTTGAAAGAAATCCTTTAGAATAACATAGAAATGAAAATGACATTCTCACTAAAGGCACATTTGCTTCAAAATCTTTTCTTTCTCAGTGGTCGGAGGCAGGTGGTGTGAATTGTAAACAGTGAAAAATTATGAAAATAATCTCAGAATCTTGTGCAGCTTCCAGCATTCCAACATAAATATTTGCATAAAACTGGTCCAAATTCCAACCAAAGAAGGAAATGAAGGATTTGTGCTTCATGCCACAGAAAGGCAAAACACAATAAGTTATTTTATTTTTATCTGAGATAAATTGTAACTTAGATATAGATAATAGCATTGTTTTTGCTTCTCAATAAGCCTAATCAAGAGTAGCCACTCATAATAAGAACAATGAACAATGTTATTTGCTCATTTTTAGTGTTTCTTTACCATTCTGGGAAATGTCTCAAAGGGAAAAAAATAGCCATCTTCAGGTTTAATATTATCAATTTAATACATTTTTTCCTTGGATGAGACCCTCACATTTACCAATCAAGATGGTGTTGTTCAGTTGTGGAAACTGAGGCAAACAGAGGTTAAGTAACTTGCCTAAAGTCACACAGCTAAAAAGCATTTGAGGCTAAATTTTAACTCAAATCTTCCTGACTCTACAAGTAGTACACTATTTACTGTGCCACTTATACTTCCTTTATTAACCCAGGAAATAACTCAGGAATTAACTCAGGAAAAAAAAAAAAAAAAAAAAAAAAAAAATATATATATATATATATATATATATATATATATATATATATATATATATATATATATACTTTTCAGCAAGCTTTGAACTCCTTTGAATAGCTTTGAACTCTTTTCCTAAACTTACACTGTTGTTTTTGTTTTGTTTTGTTTTGTTTTGTTTTGTTTTGTTTTGTTTTTAGGGTTAAGTGACTTGCCCAGGGTCATGCAAATATCAAGAATATAAGGTCAAATTTGAACTCAGATCTTCTTTATTCAGGCTGTGTGTTTTATCCTCTGAGCCAACTAGCTATCCCTAACAAATAATATATGTACAATGTAAACAGGAGATAATCTACAGAGGGAACTTACTTACATTAAAAGAGATAGAAACAGACTTTTTGCAAAAAGTAGAATTTTGGCTAAGAGTAGAAGAAAGATTTTTATCTCTAGTGCTCAATATATATATAGCAACAACAATATCCAGAATTTATAAATTGCTAGGCACTATGTCAAGTGCTTTACAAATATTACGATTTATAGAAGATCAGCTTTTAAAATGGTGTTCAACATGCATCAAAATGGACAAACTGGTATGCTAATCATTAACATTTAAATGCTGATTTTTCTAAATTTGTAAACATAATTTCTTGCACGAAATATAGCTAGTTTAGATGTAAAAGAAGTAATCAGATTATCAATTAACAAATAATTAAATGTTTAATATTCACTAAGAATTGTACTACAAGCTTACGTTCCATGCTTTAAATGTTTTCAACAAGATTTTGTAAAAGTACAAAAAGTTTTTTTCATGACATTCAAACTAAATAGATTCCAAATTCCAATAATAGAAAAGAAAAAGACCTCTCCCAGGCAATACCCAATTCTCATTTTATGAAAAAAAAAAAAAAGGAAAGAAATTTTGCAGCAGCATTAAAAAATAAAAGTACATAGTTTTGTTGTTTTCAGTTAGAATTTTGAAAGTATTTATTAAAGACAGCAGTGATATCTGGGAACACCCTTGAGCAAGATCTATCATCTCAAAAAATCCCAAATATTTCTTCTCTTGATCTGGCCAAAAATAAACTTAGAATACGTACTTTATTGATCAAGTGACTAGTTGTTAATTCTGAGAGAACAAAACATTTCCACTACAGTAACTCTGATAAGACCAAAGAGACCAAGGCCACCAAAAGACAGACAATGTGACAGCATTAATTCTTTATTATAACACCTGTTAGAAATCTTAATACTATAGAGATCCACAAAGGAGACCTTATACAACTTTGGGATTAGGTAACCCTAAATGAACACTATAGCTTAATGAAATATCAATAATCTGATATAGCCACTCTTATTTCTAAGAATTAAAAGTATGATGTGGAAAGGCCTAATTGAGGCCTCAGCTAAAAAACTTTATTAGCAAATGTGGAAAGCAAGATAGTATCATAGAAAAAAACACTGAACAAGCAGTAAAAAATTTCAAAATATTAGTGCTCAGGTCGTGGTTCTATTATTTGCTAGTTATATCCTTGGGGAAATTATTCCTTCTCTGAAACTTAAGTTTTATCAAATGAGGATGGAAAGGGGAAGTTATGCCAAATGATCTCTAAGACCCTCTCTAATACTTATGTGAATATTTTGATAGATTTGACTTTCTTGAGATACATACTCAGTGGTGGGTTTTTGAGGTGAAAGGGCATGAATAGTTCAATGACTTTTCTCTCATAATGCCAATTTTCTTTCAAGAATAATAGTACTAATCCATGGGCCTAAAACAGGGTACATGATTAATTAACTAATTAATTAATCAATCTTTGCACATTTGATGTGTGAAGGAAAAACCCTTAGTGATGTTCTAATTTGCCTTTGTTATGGATGATTTGGAGTAATTTTAAATTATGCTGATACATTGTATTTCTTCTTTGGAAAATGGTTCCTATACAAAAAGGGCTTTCTTCAGAAAAAAAGAAGAAAAAAAAAAAAAAAAAAGGTCCGGAAGAGACCCTTTCCAGTTTTGTCTATAAAATACACAGTGAAAAAATAAATAAATAAATGATTCCCCCCTTCTTTCTTGTCTGGACTGCTAAATTATTGGCATGTACCATACCTCCTCCAAGCACTTTCCACAGAGGTATACTGTAATTTATATCTTCTGCTCTTCTGAAGAAAATAGGAATAGATGGGCTCAATGAGCAGGAAATATCAGAAGGCATTTGAGAAACAGGCACCAAAAATGTATACATGATGTAGAAGCATTATATACACATTAAGTCACAAAGAAAAATAATAGTTTATTTCAGGTCTAGGTACCTGCAAAAGAACAGTTTTAGACTAAAATGTTTTATTACAAGAATTTCTTCATAGGACTGTGTCTTCTTAGAAATTCAATGGAAGGTAAAGACAATGGCCTTAAAATAAGAAATATTTTCTAGGAATCCTGAAGCCTCAAAACTCTTTCATTAAATCAGATACTCATTCAATCTGTTATCACAGACTTCAAAGAGAAGGGAAATGGTGAGATGTGCTGACCCTATAACTTGTGCATATTAAGACTGCCTATTAAGAGCTATGGAGACCAGAAGCGGCAGCTACTTTTCTCTCCTTTCACTCTCTTAATCTCTTAGAATACACTTTCTAAAGGCATTTAAATGTCTCTCTTCAACATTACTAATGATCTATTGGATGGAGTGATATTAGGGGAGGGAGTGGTCAGTATCAAAACACTTTTGAGTAGGGACAGGGTGGGAGAAGAGAGAATAAATGGGGGAAATACAATTAGTAATAATAATTGTAAAAAACTTTATGAAGCAAGTTTCTCTGGTGAAATATTATTGTTCTCTGGAAATGATGAGCAGGAGGCACTCAGGAAAAAAAAGAAAACAAAGTCTGGGAAGTCCTTCATGAAATATATGATATACAAAGTCACACAATGTAAATGACTTTGATATTCTTAATAGTACAATCATCCACAACTACTCTGAAGGACTTATGATGAAAAATCCTATACATACCCAGAGAAAGAATTGATTGAGTCTAAATGTAGATAAAAGCATTCTCTATGTTTCTCTCTCTCTCTGTCTTTGTTTTTAATTTAATTTTTCTTAAGCATTTTTATTTTCATTATCATGGTAGATCTATGTTTTCTTTCACAACTTGAATTTTATCAAGATATTTTACATAACTTCACATGTGTTTTTTTAATTGTGGATGGGAACAAGGGAGAGAACCTAGAATTCAATTTTTTTAAACAAGTGAAAAATATGTATATTTTATTTGTGAATCTATTTGGGAAGGGAAAGTCAGGAATTATATCAACACAACTACAAAACACTTTACACACAAATAAAGTCAGATCCAATCAATTGGAAAAATATCAAGTGCTCATGGGTAAGCTGAGCGAATATAATAAAAATGACAATATTACTTAAATTAAGCTACTTGTTTAATGCCATGCCAATCAAACTCCCAAGAAATTATTTTACAGATCTAGAAAAAATAATAACAAAGTTCATCTTGAAGAACAAAAAGTAAAGAATTTCAAGGGAATTAATGAAAAAAAAAATGCCAACGAAGGTCACCTTGCTGTGCCAGACCTAAAGCAGTGGTCATCAAAACCATTTGGTACTGGTTAAGAAATAGAGTAGCTGATCAGTGGGAAAAATAAGGTTCACAGGACAAAATAGTCAATAATTACAGTAACCTAGTGTTTGACAAACCCAAAGACTCCATTATTTTAGGAAAAACTCTGTATTTGACAAAAATTGCTGGGAAAATCAGAAATTAGTATGGCAGAAACTAGGCATTAACCCACACCTAACACCATATACCAAGATAAGATCAAAATGGATTCATGGTTTAGACAGAGAATGATATTATAAGCAAATTAGAAGAAGATAGAAGAATTTACCTCTCAGATCTGTGGAGAAGGAGGGAATTTGTGACCAATGAAGCAATGGAGCTCTTTATCGATCACCAAATAGATATTTTGATTATATTAAGTTAAAAAGTTTTTGTACAAACAAAACTAATGCAAACAATATTAGAAATGCAATAAAATTGGAAGCAATAAATTGGGAAAACATTTTTGCATTCAAGGGTTCTGATAAAGGCCTCATTTCTAAAATATATAAATAATTTGACTCAAATTTATAAGAATTCAAGCCATTCTCCAAGTAAAAAATGGTCAAAAGTTATAAACAATTTTCAGATTAAAAAAATGAAAACATTTCTCATCATATGAAAAGGTGTTCTAAATCATTACTGATCAGAGAAATACAAATTAAGACAACTCAGAAGGTGAAGTATACACCTCTCAGTGTAACATGATCTCCTAGCAGTTTTTATTACCAGTCTCTCCTGATTCCTAGGCCCTCAGAGTACCTTTGGCCACTGACCTTTGCAGTATCAATTAATTCTACCAACTCGCCTCATCTGAGGCCTTCAGAGGTCTCTGGCCACAATTTCTTGAATTGTAGTTTAATAACTGATAGCGCGCTCAAGAACAGCCACATGTAAATGTAAAGCCTTTATTATACATATTCACATAATTCCCTGACTTGTTAACTCCCTAGTGAACACCTGGTCTGAAGACCCACATGTTCACTATCAAATTCCTTACCTCTCTTGGCTATCCATCCACTCGGCTCACCTACCCCAGGATAAAGAAAGCAATGTGCTTCCCATGGTGGGCTTAAAAAGGGTCTGTGAGGTTACACACAAAGCCAATCAGTGAGAGAGCCACCTCCCATTACAAAGCTATCTCAATATGTCCAGGATTCCACTCAAAGGCAGTCCTTTACCCTCAGAGATTACTTATGGGCCACTCAAATCTTCTGTTGTACTGTGGCTGCCCATTTAAAGGACCCTTACATCTCAGATTGGTTAAGTTGACAGGAAAAGATAAAGATGAATGTTGGAAAGGATGTGGGAAGACTGGGACACTAATACATTGTTGGTGGAATTGTGAACTGATCCAAACATTCTGGAGAGCAATTTGGAACTATGCTCAAAAAGTTATCAAATTATGCCTATCATTTGATCCAGAAGTGTTTGTATTGAGCTTATATCCCAAAGAGATCTTAAAGAAAGGAAAGGGACCCACATGTGCAAAAAAGTTTGTGGCAGCCCTTTTTGTAGTGGCAAGAAACTGGAAACTGAATGGATTTTGGTATATGAATGTTATGGAATATTATTGTTCTATTAGAAACAATCAGCAAGATGATTTCAGAGAAGCCTGGAGAGACTTGCATGACTGATGTTAAGTAAAATGAGCAGAACCAGGAAATCATTGTACATGGTAACAGTAAGATTATATGATGATCAATTCTGATGGACATGGTTCTTCTCAATAGTGAGACTATTCAGGCCAGTTCCAGTGATCTTATGATGATAAGAGCTATCTATACCCAGAGAGAGGTCTGTAGGAACTGAGTGGGGATAACAACATAATAAAAACAAAAACAAAAAAATTACTTTGAATGTAACTGGGAGGAATATTAAATAAAAATAAGAAATTTTAAAACAACAAATTTATTGATGATTTCTTAATTGCCACATTTAATGGACTATGTCAATCCTCTCTCTATTTTAAGCTCTGAAGTCTTTGATACTATTGATACTTTAACACTTTTAACACTAATAACACTTCTCCTTGGCACATTTTTCTCTTTAGATTTTTGAAATATCACTATTTCTTGGTTCTCCATATAGTTATTTGACCTTTCCTTCTTTTTGTCTTCTTCTTTTTCTTTTTCTTTTTCTTCTTCTTCTTCTTCTTCTTCTTCTTCTTCTTCTTCTTCTTCTTCTTCTTCTTCTTCTTCTTCTTCTTCTTCTTCTTCTTCTTCTTTTTCTTCTTCTTCTTCTTCTCCTTCTTCTCCTTCTTCCTTCTTCTTTCTTCTTCTTCTTTTTTTTTTGGTTGAACCCTTATCCAGACAACACATTGAATAGTAGATGCCCCTCTTCTCTTCACTTATGCTTTTTCACTTGATGATCTCATCATCTTCTATGGATTTAATTAACATTTCTATAGTGACAATTCTCAAATTTGCTTCTCCTGACCCAAATTCTCTCTAGTATCATATCTTCAGGTGTCTCTCAGATATCTCAAACTAGATCTCCAGTAGACATATTAACTCAACATGTCCAAAATGGAACTTATTGCTTCTCTAAGCCATCCCACTTCCTACCTTGCCTATTATAATTGTTTTAAAGTTTTGAGTTTCTAATTCTCTCCCTCCTGCTCTTCCAACACTCACTGAGAAAACAAGTAATGTATTAACAATTATACATATGAAGTCATGTGAAATATTTTCCATATTAGCCATGTTGCCAAATTAAAAAAAAGAAAGAAAATGAAACATGTATCCTTCAATTTGAATTCAGAGCTTGTCACTTTTCTGTTTGGAGGTGAAGAATATTTTTAATTATGGGACCTTTGGAATTATTTTGTATCACTTGATTGATCAGAGAACTTTCAGAGTTCTTCATCATTATTAACATTATTGCTGTTATATTGCTACAATGTTCTCTTGGTTCTGCTCTTTTCATTTTGCTTCTGTTCATTTAAGTCTTTTCAGGTTTTCTGAAATCATCCCTCTCTTCATTTTTTATAGCACAGTAGTATTTTATCAAATCATATACTAAACCTTGTTCAGTCATTCCAATTTCTTTATTTGACATAACTGACATATACTATGTAATGATATAAGATTTTTTATATATAGGTCCTTTTCTCTTTTCTTTGATCTCTTTAGGAAATAGACCTAGAAATCTATATGAATCAAAGGATACTCACAGTTTTATAGCCCTTTAGGCATACTTCCAAATTATTTGCCAGAATAGTTATACCAATTTAAAACTCCATCAACAGTGCTTTAATGTCCTTATTTTTGCACATACCCATCAATATCACTCATTTTTCTTTTCTGTCATGTTAGCCAATCTGATAAATATAGGTGGTACTTCAAAGTTGCTTTAATTTGCATTTCTCTATTCAATAGGCATTTTATATATATATATATATATATATATAATCTTTATGATTACAGATAGTTTTGATTTCTTCATCTGAAAGCTTTCTGTTCATAAACTTTAGCCATTTATCTGTAAGGGTCCTTTAAATGGGCGGCCACAGCACAAAGGAGATTGAGTGGCCCAGAAATAATGTCTGTGGATATAGGACTGCCCTGTGGGTGGGATCCTGGCCATATTGAGATAGCTTCATAATGGGTGACAGCTCTCTTGCTGGTTGGCTGTGTGTGTGACCTCACAGGCCCTTTATAAGCCCACTGCTTGCAGCCAGTCGCTCTCTTTAACCTGGCTCCCTAGTCTGGGGTAGCCAAGCCAAGCTGATGGATAGCCAAAAGAGGTAAGGAGTTTGGTAGTGAACATGTGGGTCTTCAGACCAGTTGTTCACTAGAGAGCTAACAAGTCAGGCATTAAGTCAGGGCATTATGTGAGTAGGTATAATAAAGGCCTACTGGTTATTAAACTATAGATTAAAGAAATCATGGCCAGAGACCTTTGAAGGCCTCAGAGGAGGTAAGCCAAGTAGAGTTGATACTGCAAAGGTCAGTGGTCAAAGGTACTCTGTTGGGCCTAGGACAGACTGGTAATTGTAACTGCCAGGAGGGCATGCTACATTTATCAATTTAGAAATGGCTATTTGTATTAATTTATCTTAGTTACATATAAATTTATTTATAAATGAAGCCTTTGCCAGAGAAAATGGATGTAAATCTTCCTGCCCCAAGTTTCCTATTTTCTCTTAATTTGACTGCATTACTTTTGTTTGTACAAACCCTTTTTAATTTAATATAATCACAACTGTTCATTTTATTTCCTGTGATCCTCCCTATCTCTTGTTTGGCCATAAATTCTTCCTTAATCCATAACTATGAAAAGTACATTTTTCATGTACCCTTAATTTACTTATGTATCACCCTTTATGTCTAAATCATTTGCTCATTTTAATGTTATTTTGGTACATGTACATACATACATACATGCATAGATAGATATTTGGTATTGATATTATTTCATTATCTATGGATACATTTTAGCAAGATATTATTTTACTATTTATCACATTTAATTATCTTTGTTTTGGCTTTTGCTTTATCTAAACCATGATTGCTTCCTCTGCCTTTTTCCTTAAGCTGAAGCATAATAGTTTCTGCTTCAGCACCTTACTTTAACTCTGTGTGTCTGTCTATTTAAAATATGTTTCTTATAAGCATATTATTGGATTTTGGTTACTAATCCATCCTGCTATCAACTCCTGTTTTCTGGTTGAGTTCATCTCATTCGCATTCACCATTATAATTATTAACAATGTATTTCCCTTTATCCTGTTTTCTTCTTATTATCCTTTTCTCTCTCACCTGTCCCTTCTTAAAAAAAAATTTTTTTCCCCTTCTGATGACTCCTACCCTTAATCTTCCCTCTTCTTTTATCTCCTCATCTTTCTTACCACCTTCCTCCATTACTTCCTTATTGGGTAAGACAGATTTCTATATACAAATGAGTATTTATATAATTTTTTCTTCTTTGCTCTAATTGCAATGAGAATTTGGTTCAAATAGTGCCCTCTGCCCTACCCCATTTTCCCAGCATTGTAAAAGCTATTTTTGAGTATGTCTTTTATGTGAGATAATGTTCCTTGTTTTTCTTCTCTCTTCCTTTTTTCTCCAGTATAACCCTCTGTCTCACATATCCATGTCTTTTTTGATATCATCCCAACATAATCAGCTCAGTACGATGCCCTCTCTTTGTGTAGAATCTTTCAAATTTCTCCTAATAATGATATTCTTAGGAGTTACATATCATTATCCTATATATAAATGTAAATGATTTAACCATATTCAATTCCTTATTTCTCTTTCATGTTTACCTTTTATATTTCTCTTAATTCTTGTATTTAAAAGTCAAATTTATTATTAAGTACTAGTATGTTCATTAGGAATGCTTAAAATCCTCTATATAGAGAGCTTTATTATGACCCATTATCTATGTATATTATCCATATCTATCATTATCATTTTTCCTAGATTATACTCGGTTTTGCTGAGTGTATTAGTCTTGGTTATAATGATTGCTCCTTTGCCTTCCAGAATATCTTAATCCATGTTCTTTGTTTCTTTAAAGTGGTAGCTATTAAAACTTGTGTATTTCTGACTGTTGACTCCATGATATTGAAATGGCTTTATCCTGGTTTTACTTTTGATCTTGGAGCCTTGAATTTGGTATAATAGTCCTGGAAGTTCTCATTTTACTTTCAGGAGGTGATCGGTAAATTCTTTTGATTTTTATTTTGTTTTCTATTTCTACTACAATAGAGAGTTTAGGGAGTTTTTCTTTATAATTTCAAGAAATATGATGTCTAGCTTCTTTCTCTGACTAGGGGTTTCATGTAGCTCAATAATTCTTAAATTATCCCTCTTCAATCTGTTTTTCAAATTATTTATTTTTTCAATGAATTATTTCATATTGACACTGTCCTCAACTTCAGATTTTTTCAAACTGCTGTTTTCAGAATCCAGCCTTGGTGTTTGGAATTTTTTGGTGGTTTAAAAATCATATGATCATAGGTAGACATTATCACTGCTTTCCTATTCTGTACTCTAGTCCTTATTTTTACCCTTGTAGCCATAATGATGAGATCTAGATATGGGGTACCTAATTGAGGGCTGGCAGGTTTGGGGTACAGGGAGTCAAATGGAGCTCCTCTGCAACCCCTTTGGATTCGGCACAAGGATACAGAGTTAAATGAGGTCTAGTAGCTGCACAAGAGTCCCCTGTAAAGGAATTTACAGACCCAAAAACCTAGATTGATTAAAAAAAAAAAAGGTTTATTAGGGGATTTGGAAGTTTGGAAGTAAAGTCTAGTTAGTAAAGTTTAAGGTAGAGATAAGAGGGCACTGGAACCAGGGTTCCAGTGGGCAGAGAGTCTTTGGTGCTAGGCATGGTGATGGTATATTTAGACCCTCTGCAAAGAGAGGGCTCCAGTCTGGCTCTTTTATAATAGGGGCCTTTGGCTACAAGCAGAAGGGGCTTGTAGGTGGAGTCCTAGGTTGGCTCCAGGCTGGGTTTCAGCCAGGGTTAGAATTTGAATTGAATTCAATGGGTGTCAGGACTGAGCCACTCTCATCCAGATAACAAAGATGAAACTGTTTGTGCTTGGGATGGAGTCCCTTCCCTGAGGCAGAGTAGAAGAAGGTTTTCTCCTTTAAAGATTTTTCAAAGTTTTGGGGTTTCCTTGTCATTAAGCAATATATATTGCTTCTCAAGTCCCCTGCTCCTTTTTAAAAGAAAACAATTTTCTCCATCTGGAAGTTGCACCTCAAAATTGGTTATAGGCAATGAAGTTGCCCAGCAGCACTCAGTTCTATACTTACTGCTAGCTCCTGGGTTCCCTGTAATCTCTTTCTGACTAGTTATCCAATTCCCTCATCATCTCTGTCTTGATAACTCCCAAAGATGCTGCTGCTTCTGTCACCACAGCTGATGTAGGCCTCTGAGCCAGCCTCCACCTCAGTGTCACTGACCTCTCATTCCAACCTCCTAAATTATCTTGGAGTAGACAAATGTTTCACCCTAAACTTATGTTGACTCTGCCACTCCAGAATTAATTTTGAGGAATTATTTCAAAATTATGTAGAAAGGCATGTTAAGTTCAACTGTAGTGCTTCTTTATTCTGCCATCTTGCTTCTGCATCCAAAATCTGCCTTTTCCATTTTCTTATTGCTTATTCTCCAAGTCATTCCAGTGATTCTTACCTCCTTACTGTTCCATAAAGGAAATACTTCATTTCTTAGCTCTGTACAACTTCTCAGATGGTCCTCCAGGGATGGAATGTTTTCTCTTCTCATTCTCCTATGATCTTCCAACTTATTTTAAATAAACACCCTTCTTCTACAGGAAGCCTCCCCAGTCCCTCTTAATTCTGGTGCTTTTCCTCTCTTAATGATTTCATATTTGTCTTATAAATATCTTATATATATTTATTTGGTTGTTTTCTCCCCTTGTAGATTATAAACTATAGAATTTGTAAACAAATTCTGCTTCCAATTATAGTTATAAATAGTTTATAATACAGACTAACTTTTCTCTGATTTTATTCTTTATTTGATTATCTATAATATATATACATATATATAACATGTGTATCTGTGTTATAGGTATATAATACATATATATGTGTGCACATATATATATGAAATAAAGGCTTTGTATATATATATATACGTGTGTGTGTGTATGTGTGTGTATTTGTATATATCATATATGTGTGTGTGTATAGTTCTTTGTCTCTTTTTATATCCCTATTTCTTAGCATGGTGCCTTGTAGGTAGTGAGAAGTTAATAAATATTTGTTGACTGAATGGACTAAAGAACTCGCAGTTCAAGCCTCTCATCTTATAATAGGCCTGAGAGACTTTAAGGAAATGTGTGATTGTGGTCACCTAAACAATAAGCAGCAAAGTCAAGATTTAAACCTATGCCCTTTGTTTACAAATTCCATGGTCTGTCTACTCCACCAAAAAATAGCAGCAGTGACTTTTTTTTTTCTCTCACTCTTCCTTCACCTTCCTAGAGTTGCATATGATAGAGGCTTCTCAAACGTAGTGGCAAATCAAGGGAAAAGAGACTGTTTTCCATTAGGCTGATTAGAGTTAATTCTGGAATCTTCCTACTCTGAAAAGTATACAGGATTCCAGCTCTACTATAACTATTTTATCCTGTCAATCTGCATCTTAGATTTCCCTTCCAATGAGCATACCCCCATATCTGTTTAACCTATCTTTCCATGATTATCTTGAAAACCACTCTTCTCTTGTTAAAAACAAAAACAAGAAGCCATGTTTCATATACACATGTCCTACCTCAGAAATTATTCTGTATACATTTAGATTTATTTTTTTTTATTTTCATGTTGGCCCTCCCCAATAGAATGAAAGTTCCCTGAGAGGGTAGATTATTTACCTTTTTGCCTATATATTCCCAGTGCCAACACAATGGGCACTTAATGCTTAATAAACAATTAAATTAAGGTCCCTTCCAGCTCCAATATTCTAAAGCTTTATCAAAGTTGAGTTTCTTAAAGCTATCTTGGTTTTGAAAACATATTATTAACATTGAGTGTACCAATTTTTCAGGTGGTATAAAATATGCTTTGGATAAAAATGTGATATAAATATCCCTAACACACAAAAGTATATTTAGTGAAAGGTATCAGCTAATCATAGTGGTCAGATTCTGACAACAGATGGCAACTCACAAGTCACATGGGATCTTCTAATATATTCCCTGCCACTTTTGAATCATAGATTAGGAAGCTTTGTCTTTTATGTTTCTGAGAAGATACCTTTAGACAAATCAGAGGGCTCACAGGATATAAAATGAGCTTTTGGTATTCATGCAGTAGGGTAGAATTCAAAGACCTTTTAAATATTGTGATAAAGCTTTTCCATTCATCCCTATAATTATATTCTGACTATCAATGCATCTCATCCATTTCATCTGAACAAGGCAAAAGTCCAGTATTGTAAACAAAGGAAGTGGGAGAAGGGGGATGATAAATACAATAGAAGAGAATACCTCCCTGGAGGAGAACTCCATTTCTTCCCAATACCATAGTCTACATTTTCATTTTCAATGGTCACTTCTATGGGCTCATAAGACCACATATCGCTTTCCTTGAGTCTAGTTAGATTACAAAGATAGCAGTCAGAAGTACTGAGTACAATGAAGGTGAAACTCAAAAGTCATTTTCAAAAAAAAAAATAGTGGAAAAGCCTTTACAAAATGCAGTTTGACATTCAGGGTCAAGGGTTCTCCTGCCAAATTACTCCTGGAAGATTAGTAATGATCTATTGTCCTCTATTCTCCTGACTTCCAACTTCAAATCTTCTTCTGGGTCATTAAGGAGCTACAGGGAGCTTGAATTGTCATGAAGGACTGAACAGTATTCCACAATATCTTTCTCCCCTTCTCTCCAGCTCACTCACACACTGTTATGTGCTGTTCTGATCTCCCTCAAGCTGCATGGCCTTCTTCACCCCTCTCAACAGGAGGGCACATTTTCCCATGGCAATAAGTGAACTTTACATGGGAACCTCTGAGCTATTTATGCTGCAAAGATATGAGCCAAATCCTTTAGGTTAAAATTAAAACTCCAATTCATTCTGAAACAAAAACAAATCCCATCAGAAATGCTTATGTATATTTCCAGTGAAGTTGTTCAATGCCCTTAAGGACTGAAAAAGCAAGAAGACACCTTCAGATTGTCAACAAATCCAGTATCTTGACTCCAGACAATATTGTAACTAATAGATGATAATATTGTTACTAAAGAATATTTTAAAGTAATAATTTATATAGATACTAACTTATATAAAGGTTTCAGGATGTGAAAATTGTGTCTTGCTTCATCTTAACAATGATCTTTAGAATTCCTTCAAATTCTAAAATTCTGAAATTACTATTTTGTACAGGAAGAAACCAAAGGCTGGGAGGGATTGATGTCACATGGCTAGAGGTTTTTGAGGAGGAATTCTAATCCAGGTCTTCCTAATGATAAATCTAACTCTCTTTAGTGTATCATACTGTTTACCTCATCTACCAAAATAAGAAATGTTATGCAAGGGATGAAAATGAGTCTCTATCTATTGCACTTTGTTTAGTGTACAGGGGATTCTATAAAGTGTCTATATTATTGTAATGATCAACCTTATCTTCACATTTAAAAAAAACAGATAAAAAGAAAAAAGGAAAAAAGTCACTCAAAGTGATCTAATCAGTTTCCCATTAAGTCCAAGTAAATTTCTTTGAGCTACTGAAGTTAGCATTAGCATTCTGTAAGGAAGGGGAAAGGGGAAAAGTAAATAATGGAACAAGGGAGGCAGAGAAGGAGAAAGGAAAGAAAGGGGAGAAAAAAGGAAAAAAGAAAAGAGAAATAGAGAGAAGGAAAACAAGGAGGAAAAGAATGAAAGGAAAGAAGGAAGGAAAGAAAGAAGAAAGGAGGGAGGGAAGGAAGAAAGTTGAGGGAATAAAATATGAGGTAAAGAGAGAGGAAGGAAGAAAAGGAGGGAGAAAAGAGGAAAGAAGGCAGATGAGTGGAAAGAAGTGGGGAGAGGTATAGGGAATGAAGGACTGGTGGGAAGAAAGAAGAAAGGAAGAAGGAAAAATGAAGGAGGGAGGAAGAGAAGAGGGGAAGATAGGAAACAAGTATTTACCAAGCACCTACTCTGTTCTGGGCAGTGTGCTAAGCACTTTACAACTATATTATGTGATCCTCACAATACTGGAAAATAGTTGTTTTTATTATCCTCATTTTACAGTTGATGAAACTGAGGCAGATAGTGGTTTAGTATCACAGATTTTCCTACTAAGCTAAGAAAGGATCACAGTTTCTAAGTATCAGAAGGAAGATTTGAATTTTGGTATTCCTAGCTCAGTTCTCTATCCACTATAGCATCTAGCAAGTACTTTCAAATACAGGACCAGAAGAATTGAAAAGGATGGAGGAATAGGGGAAAGGTGTCCCTGATTACAAACTAAATATCAGTCAACAATATGACTAGGCTATCAAAAAGCTAATGTAATCACATTCAAAGAAGCTCAGTGTCCCAAACTAGGTAGGAGATAATCTTACTTAACCCTCTGTCAGAGCACAGCTGGAGAAGTGTATATAGCTCTGGGCATTATATTTTAGGAACATAGCACTGACAAATTAATATATCCAGAGCAAGATATCTATGATGGAAGGGCCAGAGATTTTCATATAAATAGAGTCTATATGTATTGCTATGCAGGTTTCATATATATATATATATATGTATATATATATATATATATTCATACAAGTTTGCCTAAATGCATTTGTGGGAGGCTTTGGTAGATCTCTCAGAAGTCTTATCCACCCCTTTGCAAGGGAAACTTGTTTCCTCACTAGAGGGAAGCAAGCAAAGAGGTCATGAGATTGAGACTGACCCCACTCAAGACTCCTCTGAGAAATGATACTGGAATAGAAATAAGTGTATCTGCACTCTTCCCTATTCAAATATGGTTGTTTTAAGGGATTTTTTTTTTCATTTCATTTGTAAGTTTAAATTTCTTTTCCTGATTTCTATCCCTTAAAGAGGAAGAGTTGCTACTTACTAATATTTGAAGGCTTAACCCTTTCTTACCAAATTCTACTTATACAAAAGACTGTAACAAATAATCTCATTTATCCAAGCAGATAGCAAAGAGAAATCAGGGAAGTTATACCTATTATAATGTATCAGACAATATATTATGTGAATGAGCTCTCTTACTATGAATAAACTATTTCAATTCAATCAAGAGAGTCCCTGGGTCTCTCCCAAGGGGAAATTGTCCAAAGAATCTAGGAAGACAAGTGAAAATTTAAAAAATATTGAAGCATCAGTTTTCCCTTACATGTCATCCTTCTAAATTATTTATTTTTTCTTCCATGAGTCTAGAACCACATGTATACTTTATTAAAGCAGAAAGATTTTCTGTCTCTCTCCTCCCAAGTTCTCCAACCAATTGTATCCCTCCTATGGGCATTTTGCCTGAAGTCATCATTCTAAATGAAGAAAATCTTATATAAATGTTCTAGCCTTGAACCCAAGGTTACATAAGGATCCATTGAAGGAAATGGAGATATTTAACATAAAAAAGAGAAGATTTAAAGGAAACATCTGCAAGTATTTGAAGGACTGTCAAGTGGAAAGGGAATATAGATATGTGCTTCTTAGTCCCTGAGGGCTAGGAACAATGACTGGAAGTTGGAAAAAGGCATTTTTGGGCTTGATACAAATGAACAATATCTTTGGATATATCTTTAAAATTAGCACTTACACTTGCAAGTTGGATCCTGCAATGAGCAAGCAACTTCTACTCTCCTAAGTTTTAGGGTAGCTGATGAGCTTAGACTCCTAGAACTATAGCACAAAGACCCCATCAGTGCATATAGTTATAATAATAATATCTTCATTTTCTAAATAAAGAAATTGAGGCAAGAAAATTAAATGACTTGCCCAAAAGACCAAATTTTAATTCAGTTCTTCCTGATTTTAGGCCCAGCATCAACTAGCAGTCTATAATAATCAGATATAATTTGTTCATGGAATAGGTATTTAATAAGAGATTGAATTTCATCAGAATTTATAAATTGTTCCAGAATCATTAGGTATAAGCATGTTGCTAATATGTTAACATCTTATCATTTGATATTATATCAACTGAGCTAGGGGGAAGCAAGTTCAAAGATAGATAAAAATGTAGTTTCTGGATTAGCTCTCTGGAGGATCTTGGGACCAACCTTGGGCTTAGATCTTAGTGGAGGAGTGAAGATAGAGTCCTTATTTCAAGTCCTCTCAGCCCTTAAATATCTTGGTATGATTATATCATTACAGCACATTAATTATGTGCCAACTAGAGATGCCCTCCCTGACTCTTCAGGAAGGGTGAGAGCACCAAAGGGAGATGGGGAGCCAAACCAGACATTGTCAACAGGTTCCTTCTGGGCTGAAGGGTTTTATACTTTACCTAGAGTTCCCCCACTATCTGCGGTCTTCTACACAAAAATACCTCCTTCCTTAAATGAGGAAAGTTTTTTTGTGAAATTCCACTACAAAATAGATTGACTCAAGAGATAGAGGACCTGGAGCCCTTTCAATGGAGATTACCATAGACTGAATGACCACTTGTTAGAGAAGTGATTAAGCAGATATATAAATGCCTTTAAAGTTCCCATCCAACCTTGAGTTTTTGTGATCAAATAAAACTAAAATAAAGAAAACAAAAATAATAAGAGTAATCTCTAATATGTGATCCTCTCAGATTGTTCTGTTTGAGTTCTTTTCCCCTTTTCCAATCTCTAGAAACCGCATAGAAACTCACACCGATCCTTTTTGGATTGGAATGGATAAAGGACAATGGATTTCTTCATAATGACTAACTAATAATATTTGAATCTCTCTACAATCCTCCCTTCTCACCTGCCTGTAGCAGATGAGTTAATAATGTCCCTTGTTGGTTTTGTTTTCTCTTATCACTTAAATGGTAGATGTCATATAACAAAGATGAGAGTTAAGCGTTTTAATAAAAATTTAACTAATTGCTCTCTAAAGAATAGAAGAACAAAAAGAAAAGACTTTTGAAAAGCTGAAAAGCTAATAAGAACAAGTTAAAACTAATGTACATTTGCAAAAAGAGACTTAGATGCTATCCATCAGGTTTTTTTCATAATCTCTTATGTTCCCTCTACTTCAAAAGATAAATTTAGCAAGACTACAAAGCTAATATTCAAGTCAAATACTTCCTTTTGGCTCCACAGGGAATGAGAAGACATCCTCTGAAAACATACAAGGGAGATATTTCTCCATCTGTCCCCCTTGAAACAAAGTCTCAAATGAAAGGAATTTAAGATTACTTATTAAGACTATGGACTATTTTGATGTGGTGATTTTATTTCAATTCAATTGGGTTTACAAAAATTTGCTTGGTTCCAGTTTGAACTGATTCTTTGTGATGATTTTTTGCAGAGAGAAAGGAGAAAAAAGAAACCAACTTTGGTTCAATTTGCAGATCCAAATGGAATTGATATCTGGGTTTAATTAAGAATTCAGAAATTATTTCTATCTTCATCTCTATCATCAATACCTATTTCCATTCTGTTGAAGGGCATAAAAGAAAACATGATATAAATGTCAGCAGGGTCCATGGAACATATTATGTGGTATTAATGGATTCTTTATGAGTCTTCCACCTAACTCTCTAGTGCTATTATATGATTCCCTTTATGTGCCCTGTATTCTGCATATACTAGTCTGTCCCCCTTCTCATTTCACTTTTCCTGCCTGTATCTCTGATGAATTTGCAATACTAGGACTCAATTTTGAATACTTACTGGCACTTACTATGTGTGTGACACTGAATAAGTCATTTTTAATTTATTGAGACTGCAATTTCTTCATAAATGAATCCTATAATCCCAATTCACACAGAAGGTTGTTATACTATACAAATTGCACTTAAGAAATTGAGGAAGGCCTAACTTTAAATCCCACTTAAGACACTAAATGACTATATGACAATAGACAAGTTCCAGAACATTTCTTTATAGTAAACCACCTTTCCAAAGAGTTGTTCTGAGGAACAAATGAGCTAATGTACATAAAATGCTTTTTAAAACTTCTAAGTCATATAAATATGAATTTTTATTATAATAACAGATCTGACAATAGAATTTCCCTACTCAATAAACTCCAAAGACTCCCAGTTGTCATCAGGGTCAACTTCAAGCTTCCTTACCATTTTAAATCTTCACAATTTGGCTCCAACTTATCATTCCGGCCTTGTTCTGTGTTATTCACTTCTTGAATTCTGCAATTCAGGAAAACTGACTTTCTTGCCATTCCTGATATATGGTATTCCAACTCCATTCTCCATACATTTTAATTGGATGTCTCCCACACCTAGAATGCACTTCATCCTTCCTTCTAATTCTCTTAGAATCATTAAGTCTCTTTATAACCCTGTCTTTTCTCCATTTTCCATATTAAGCCTAGCCTGATCCTTTATCAGCTATTATTAATTTCCCCCACAAAAGAAAAAAGTATCTTGTGCTTTGAATATATTTATAAATGTACATGTTCTCTCTTCTAATAAAAATCTTTGTTCCATGAAAGTAGGAAATTTTTCAGAGTTCACTTTATATCCCCAATGACTTTATATCCCTCTAGCAAGAATTTAACATATTATTGTTGTTGTTCTTGCTATTGCTTGCTATCATTGTTATTACTTGTCATCATGATTACTAAAATTACTAACAATAGAATTCTTTTAGGAATAATATTTCTAGTTCTTAAAGAAAACAAGAAGAAAAAAAAAAAAAAAAAAAACCTTTGCCTTGGTCTCAGATGTGGGTTTTAGTAGAGCCAGGAGGCAGGAAAACAAAATTCCTGGATTTTCTGTGACACTGATTTTGTCTGAAATACTAGGCAAATTACTTAACCTTCCTTCTGTAGCTTTCCAAACTTGAAAAATGGCGTTAATAACTTCTCCTTCCCTGGGAGGTCAATGTTAGGAAAGGACTTATGTTGGCAGGAGCAACGCTAGTATAAACACCAACAAAAGGAAAAAGCCTTAGACTAGAATGGTTTGTGGTCTTTCTGTGAAGTGTGAACAAGTTTATCATTAACATACCACCATTTCAATAAATAAATAAGTCAGTATACATAAACTGAACAAAGCAACATGACACATGAGATCCTAGGACAGAAACAGACCAGAATTCTGCTTCTGATAATATCACTGAGGGATGTTTTCTGAGAAAGTTAATGCCAATCTCTTAAAATTAGGAGCATTCCTAAAATAAATATAAATCTTTAAAAATCTCAAATATCTGTAGCTACCTTTCATAGCCTATGGGGTACATGTCATTCTTAAATTTATCTAAGCTCTCTTCATTCTGTCAATAGGTTCTGTTATCTTTCTATCAGAGGTTTCTTCCTTATTTGAAGGATCTGGATATATTTTGGTGGAGTTCTTATTTGTATGGGTTGCAACTTCAAACTAATAAGGAGATCTTTGTATCTGATGTCATGTCATGAGATACCACTACACACCTGTCAGATTGTCTAAGATGACAGGAACAAATAATGATGAATGTTGGAGGGGCTGTAGGAAAACTGGGACACTGATGCATTGTTGATGAAGTTGTGAAAGAATCTAACCATTCTGGAGAGCAATCTGGAATTATGCCCAAAAAGTTATCAAAATGTGCATACCCTTTGATCCAGCAGTTCTACTACTGGGCTTATATCCCAAGGAAATACCAAAAAAGGGAAAGGGACCTGTATGTGCCAAAATGTTTGTGGCAGCTCTTTTTTGTAGTGTCTAAAAACTGGAAAATGAGTAAATGCCCATCAATTGGAGAATGGTTGGATAAATTATGGTATATGAATGTTATGGAATATTTTTGTTCTGTAAGAAATGACCAACAGGATGAATACAGAGAGGCTTGGAGAGACTTACATCAGCTGATGCTGAGTGAAATGAGCAGAACTAGGAGATCATTATACACTTCAAAAACAATACTATATGAGGATGTATTCTGATGGAAGTGGATATCTTCAACATAGAGAAGAGCTAATCCAATTCCAATTGATCAATGATGGACAGAATCAGCTACACTCAGAGAAGGAACACTGAGAAATGAGTGTAAACTGTTAGCATTTTTTGTTTTTCTCCCCAGGTTATTTTTACCTTCCAAATCCAATTCTTCCTTTGCAACAACAATTAAAACAATAAAATTCGGTTCTGCACATATATATTGTACCTAGGATATACTATAACAGATTTAATATGCTTGACATCTAGGGGAAGGGGTGGAGGGAAGGAGGGGAAAATTTTGGAAAAGAAGGGAGTAAAAGGGATAATGTTGTAAAAAATTACCTATGCATATGTACTGTCAAAAAATGTTATAATTATAAAATTAATTTTAAAAAAATTTCCAGTCATATCTGACTCTTTATGACCCCATTTGGGGTTTCTTGGCAAAAATAAGGATTGAATTGTCATTTCCTTCTACAAGTCATTTGACAGATGAAGAAACTAAAGCAAATAGGGTCCAACAGCAAGGCCAAATCTGAACTCAGGAAAAAGAGTCTTTTTGATTCTAAACTCAATGATCTATCCACTGTGCTACCTAGCTACCTAGCATAAAAAATTCCTGAGAAGAAATTCCATCTAATAATACAGATAGAACCTCCTTTGCAACTTATATCCTTGAAGTCACAGAGAGATTAAATTGTTTGTCCAGGACCACAAAACCAATGTATGACATAGGTAGGAGTTGGACTCAATTCATCCTGATTCTGAAAGAAACTCTCTAGTCACCATGCAGTTGTCTCTTTGGGAAATAACAATTCTTATAAATGTCTTAAGAAAATAGCAACACTCATTAGTGAGCAGGATCAGCTCTTTACCAGAATAGACTTAGTCACTTTAAATGCATTTCATAAGAGGTCCCCAGAGGCATCTCTTTCCCATCAGTCCACTACTTCTCTGGTCATCTATATAACATTCTTTCTACAACTCTTGTCTCAAATTGCTCCATTGTAGGCCCTTTTACCATCCTCTATTCTTCATGCTTCATAAAGGTTCATCCTCATATTTCTCTTGGCTTCCAGCAGATGATAATTATCCCCTAAGATCTAACTTCCCTTCTCTAAACTCTATGTCCATTTACAAACAGGGTTAAATGACTTGCCCATGTCACATTGACACACACAGTATGTGTCTAGATTTGAACTCAGGTCTTCCTGACTTTAGATCTGTTTTTTGTTTTGTTTTGTTTTGTTTTTTAATCTACTAATTTTTTAATGTACCATCCAACTGCCTTGCCTTAATACAAAAGTGTTCTATCATAATGATAGGTCACAGATTGTTCAGTCATTCTTCAATTTATAGATATTCCTTTAGTTTCCATGTTTTTGGTATCATAAAAAGAGGTGCTATGAATACTTTTGTAAATATAATTAATTTTCCTTTTTATATGATACTTCTTTGAAGATGTAATAGTGGGATTACAGTTTTATAGTCCTTTGAGCAGAGTTTGAAAATGTTCTCCAGAATGACTGGACCAATTCACAACTTCATCAACAAGGCATAAGTGTTCTCAAATTTCCAAATTCACTCCAGAATTTATCAATTTCCTTTTCTGTTGTCTTAAACAATATAACAGTCATAAGTTGGTACCTTACAGTTACTTTAATTTGTACTTCTCTTGTTATTAGCTATGCCTAATTATTATTAGGCACTTTTTTCATAAAAGTATAATAGCTTTGACTTCTTCTGAAACCTGCCTGTTCATATACTTCAATTATTTTTCAATTTAGGAATAGCCAGTATTTTTTTAATTTATAATTTTTTAAAATAAATTTGGTTCTAACCTATATATTTGAGAAATGCAACCTTTTTCAGAGAAATTTGTATAATTTCCCCCCCAGTTTCTTGTTTTCCTTCTAAATTTGGGCACATTTTGTTTATGCAAAACCTTTTAAATTTCATATAGTCAAAATTGTCCATTTTATATTCCATGATTGTAATGTTTTGACTAGTTTTCTGGAGGTCCTCTGAATGAGCCTTGGTTTCAGCAGAATAATCACTATGTGAATAGTCAGGATAAAGTCCAAAGTCTTTATTATCTCTTTCAGAGTTTGTCTCATTCACCTGGGGCCAGGTGAGCTTTCTGGGGGACCCTCAGATAGGCCTTGGTCTTAGTGGAGGAATGCAGATTTCAGGAGAACTACCAGGATGATGGGAAATGGAATATGTCTGTTCCATTTCTTGTTGACTCTTATTCCTTATTGTAATTACATCATTACAGCATACTGATTATGTGTGAATTTAGGGAACCATTACATCACCATGCTAAGTACTAAGTATATATGTAAACTAGATAACCATTGTCTTATCAATTCCTCAGAGTTAACACATTGTTTCAAGTATACTTCTCTAGAGTTCTGGCTCTCTACACATGATCTTTTCTTTCTCTTGGTTTCACCATGAACTTTCCCCTAATCATTTAATCTGACAGGTACTTTTTTGATGCTACCCTAATTTGCTTTAAACATAATCTTAATGTGGAAATCATATCGCCATTTTGAGCTTATCTTTGAGTAGGAGATATTTGTTTTTATCTAATTCCTGCCTGGCTGCTTTCCAGTTTTCTTACCGATTTTTTGTCAAATAGTTTATTCTTTCACTGATAATTTGGATTTTAGGGTTTATCAAACACAAGGTTACTTTGGTAAATTACTTCTTATATTCCACACATAATCTACTATACTGATTATCCATTGATATGGACCTGTGTAAGGGAATTTTTGACTTGTTAGCAAATATGGTATCCCTTATCTAAGATAAAATTGGTTTGATGATTACCTCTTTGTAGTAGAGTTTTAGATCTGGTATTGAAGAGACTCCATTCCTTAATACTTTAAAAAAAAAAAAAAATATATATATATATATATATTAAGTAAATTGAGGATATAGATAGGTATATTTTGTTCTTTCAGCTGAATTTTGTGATTAATTTGTATATATCTACAAACCAATTTTTTGGTAGATAGATTGGTGTGACACTGAATAAGAAAAATTATTTAAAATAGTACTGTGATTTTTTTTTTATATTGACAGCCTTAAGCAGTTGATATTTCTCCAATTTTTAGACCTGTCTTTCTGTGAAAATTATTGTTCATATACTCTCTGTATATATCTTGTAAAGTAGATTACCAATTTTTTTTTATTGTTTGCAGTTATTTTAAAGGAATGTCTCTTTCTATCGCTTTCTACTGGGTTTTCTTTGTAATACTTAGAAACACTGATTGCTTGGGTTTATTTTACATCTTGGCAACTTGATGAAAGTTGTTAATTGTTTTGACTAGTTATTTTAGTTGATTCTCTAAGATTTTTGAAATATATCATAATATCATCTGCAAGGAGTGATAATATTGTTTTTTTTCATTTCTTATTCTTAATTTCTTCCATTTATTTTCTTCTCATGTTGCTAAAGCTAACATTTTTTACATAATATATTTCTCCCTTACACACAAAAATTTTTCTGATCACTATCTCCTATAATCTACCCTCCATTTTATTGCCCCCATCTGAAGCTTTTCTTATTCTTTCCATTCTTCTTTCCTTTTGGGGAAGATAAATCTTTTCCCAGTTTATGTGCATTCATACACACACACATGCACATACATTATGTATATGTAAATGCTCATGTATATCTATATCTATATATGTGTGTGTATGTATTTTCTTCTACCTAAATCAGTTTAAAATTGAAAAAATTTCAACCATTGCCCACTCCCCCTGATTTTCTCCTCCATTGTAAGAATTTTCTTTTGCATATAAGAGTACTTTCTCAATTCCTTCTCTTTCTTCCTCCTCTTCCCAGTACATCCCTCTTTCTCACACTTCTCCTTTTGAGATTATCTCAATATAACATGCTTATACCCCTGTCCTCATCTAAGTAGACTCATTTTAGCTTGTTAATGATGATGAAGTTCTAAGATGTTACATGTAACCTCTTTCCATTTAGGAATATGGATAGTTTAACTTTATATAGGTCCTTATGGTTTTTCACTCATGTTTATGTTTTAATTTTTCTTCTTAGTCTTCCATTTGAATGTCAAATTTACTATTCAGCTCTGTTTTTTTTTCATCAAGAGTACTTGGAATTTCTCTATTTCATGAATTGTCTATTCATGCCTCTACCACATCTCATGCCCATAGTATTGTAGTTAGCTTTTCTGATTAAGCAGTTATTAGTTATAACTCTGGCTCCTTTGGCTTCCAATATATCATTATCCCAAGACCACTGTTCCTTTAATATGGAAGCTGCTAAATCTTGTGTGATCCTGATTGTGACTACATGGTATTTAAATTATTTCTTTCTGGCTGCTTAGAGCATATTCTCTTTTATCTGGGAGCTCTAGAATTTGGCTACAATATTCCTTGAAGAATTAGAATAGGTAATGAGGAAACTAAATTTTCACTCTTTACAGATGATATGATGGTATATTTAGAGAACCCTAGAGAACCAACTAAAAAAACTTTTAGAAGTAATCCACAACTTTGGCAAAGTTGCAGGATATAAAACAAATTCACATAAATCATCAGCATTTTTATACATCACTTACAAAATCCAACAACAAGAAATACAAAGAATAATTCCATTTAAAATAACTGTCAATAGTATAAAATATTTGGGAATCTATCTGCCAGGGAAGGTCAGGAACTATATGAGCAAAATTACAAAACACTTTCCACACAAATAAAGTCAGATCTAAACAATTTGAAAAATCTCTAGTGCCCTGGGATAGGTCAAGCGAATATAATAAAGAGAACAATACTACCTAATCTATTTATTTAGTGTTATACTAATCAAACTCCAAAGAAATTATTTTACTGACCTAGAAAAAATAATAACAAAATTCATCTGGAAGAACAAAAGATCAAGAATTTCAAGGGAATTAATTAAAGGAAGAAAAAAAAAGCAAATGAAGGTGGCCTAGCTATAACAGATCTAAAACTATATTATAAAGCAATGGTCAACAAAACCATTTGGTACTGGCTAAGAAATAGAGGGGTCAATCAATGGAATTGGTTAGGTTCACAGAACAAAATAATCAATGACTATAGTCATTTTTGACAAACCCAAAGGCTCCAGCTTTTGGGATAAGACTTCACTATTTGACAAAAACTGCTGGGAAAATTGGAAACTAGTGTGGCAGAAACTAGGCGTTGACCCACACCTAACACTGTATTCTAAGATAAGGTCAAAATCATGATCTAGACTTAAAGATTGATATCATAAACAAATTAAAAGAACATAAGATAGTTTGCCTCTCAGATCTGTGGAGGAGGAAGGAATTTGTGACCAATGAAGAACTAGAAATCATTATTGATCACAAAATAGATAATTTTGATTATATTACATTAAAAAGTTTTTGTACAAACAAAACTAATGCAGACAATATTAGAAGGGAAGCAATAAACTAGGAAAACATTTTTACATTCAAGGGTTCTGATAAAGGCTTCATTTCTAAAATATATAGAGAATTGACTCAAATTTGTAATAGTTCAAGCCATTCTCTAATTGATAAATGGCCAAAGGATATGAACAGACAATTTTCAAATGAAATTGAAACCATTTCTAGCCCCATGAAAAGGTGCTCCAAATTACTATTGATCAGAAAAGTGAAAATTATGACAACTCGGACACCACTACACACCTCTCAGATTGGCTAAGATAGCAGAAAAAGATAATGATGAATGTTGGAGGGGATGTGGAAAAAATGGGACATGATACATTGTTGATGCAGCTGTGAATGGATCCAACAATTCTGGAGAGCAATTTGGAACTATGCTCAAAAGTTAGCAAATTGTGTGTACCCTTTAACCCAGCAGTGTTTCTACTGGGCTTGTATCCCAAAGAGATCTTAAAGAAGAGAAAGGGACCCACATGTGCAAAAATGTTTGTTGCAGCCCTTTTTGTAGTGGCAAGAAACTGGAAGCTGAGTGGATTCCCATCAATTGGAGAATAGCTGAATAAATTATGGTATATGAATGTTATGGAATATTATTGTTCTGTAAGAAATGATTAGCAGGATGATTTCAGAAAGGCTTGGAGAGACTTAAGTGAATTGATGCCAAGTGATAATGAGAACATGACAACAAGATTATATCATTATCAATTCGGATAGACGTGGCTTTCTACAATAATGAGATGATTCAAACAAGTTCCAATTGTTCAGTGATGAAGAGAGCTATCTGCACCCCGAGAGAGGACTGTGGAAACTGAGTGTAGATCATAACATAGCAGTTTCACTCTCTCTTATTGTTTACTTGCATTTTGTTTTCTTTCTCAGTTTTTTTTTTTCCTTCTTGATCTGTAACGTGCTCTCCTGGCAGTTACAATTACTAGTCTGTCCTAGACCCACCAGAGTACCTTTGACCACTGTCCTTTGCAGTGTGAGCTCTACCCGGCTCGCCTCCTCTGAGGCCTTCTAAGGTCTCTGGCCACAATCTCTTGAATCTATAGCTTAATAACCGGTAGCGCACTCAAGAACAGCCACGTGTAATCTTAAAAGCCTTTATTATACCTACTCACATAATGCCCTAGCTGATGCCCTGACTTGTTGGTTCCCGAGTGAACACCTGGTCAGAAGACCCACGTGTTCACTACCAAAATCCTTACCTCTTTCGGCTACCCATCTTGGCTTGGCCACCCAGGCTAGAGAGCCAGGGTGAACAGCACGAGGTTAAAGAGGGCGGTTGCTGCCTGCAGTGGGCTTACATAGGGCCTGTGAGGTCACACACACAGCCAATCAGCGAGAGAGTCACCCATTACAAAACTATCTCAATATGGCCAGGATCCCGCCCAAGGGCAGTCCTAATATCCACAGAAATTACTTCTGGGCCTTAATCTCCCGATGCACTGTGTCCGCCCATTTAAAGGGCCCTTACAATTCCCTTTCTCTTGTTTTGCGGGAACCGCACATCTCACCAAGCTAAACTTTTAGCACCAGCTATAGTTCACTTGATCCATGAGATGACAGTGTTATGCCCAAGGAGGTACAAAGCAGCAGATCAGTAAACAGAAGTATGACAATAAGAACCAGGCTCAACAGTGGCCCAAATGTTCAACCCATTCATCAAAGTCATACTCGAGATAAGCCAAAGAGGTTGGATGCCAATGAGGTAGGATGTCAACACTGAGGTGGGAAGTCAACAAGGTAAAACATCACAATTCTAGTTAATAAATATCAGTAGGTAGGTTGTCACAATTCTAGTTACATTTATCACAGTTTTAGACCAATTCTAGTTTCTTACAATTTTCTGTTGCACTTTTCACACTCCTAGAACAATTCTAGCTTATCACAATTCTCAATTGCACTTGTCACAATCCTAGAACAATTCTAGTTTATCACAATTCTCAATTGCACTTTTCACAATTCTAGAACAATTCTAGCTTATCACAATTCTCAATTGCACTTTTCACAATCCTAGAGCAATTCTAGATTCACAGGTGCACATAAGCAAAGTCATGTCCAGTAACATTGTCTCAATAACAATGGCAGGTGGGTGTGTTGGTTTTTCACCCACTAATTTAAAAGCATAGTCCTTCAATAGAAAGCATAGGGCAAAGCCTCTTCCCAGGCCACCATATGGCAAGTGGCCACGGGAGAAGCAAGCAGGCCCATTGTCCATTTACAGTCTTTATATTGCGTATCACCCAAAACAGTCCATTTCAGCTGCAACACTGGAACTGTGTCTGGTGTCTCTGGTGTTACGGTCAGGAGGGACATTGCTGCCATCAGCGTCTGAAGGGCTGCGGACATCTGGCTGGTCCCTCTTGTCTGGTCCTTCTCTTGGATCCCCAGGTTACAAATGTCTCTGGTGGGGATGAACTCTGCTGCTGGATCTGCACCTAGGAAGGAATGTCCCTGGGGCCCAACTTGGGCCTTTCCAAATGCCATCCAGGCCTTTCCACATCACAGTGGAAACAAAGTTGTCAAAAAGATTAACAAGTCAGACAAAAGTCAGTCTGTCACTTAGCTGCACTTTCTGTGTATGCCCGAAGTGCATTGCTAAGGTAAAATGCAAAGAATTTAAAAATGTAAAACCAAAATAATTTAAAAGTGTAAAACCGAAATAGATTAAAAATATAAAACCAAAATAACTTTAAAATGTAAAATCAAAATACTTTGAAGATGTAAAATCAAAAGTGTTTAAAAATGTAAAATCAAAATTTAAAAATTGTAAGCAATCACATATCCCAAAATTCCCTTCTCTTGTTTAGAAGAGAAGATCTTGGGGATAGTCGGTGCAGTAATGACTTTACTAATAGGATTATAAGAAATGCCAATGGAATGGGCAAAGTCAAACTCAATGCAAAAATATTTGTAAGCCAATCCATAAACTGTCTTAAATGCATGTGAAATTTCTACAATAGAAAAATGGTTGATCACATGTCTAGCTGCTTCTCCAGATTGGAATGAAGCCATAATGTCCATTGGTCTTAAAACATCCACTCATACAGTTAATGAAAAAAGAACACTCGGCTATATCCCTGAATTCTTTTGCCTAAAAATCAAAGTTTGAGTTTCTGATACCGAATTGTACTTCAGGAGTGTGAATCAATAAATCTGATATTTTCCTCCTGGGTCAAAAATCACACACTGTCTATTTATTCTAGTGATTAAAACAACAATTTTCCAACCCATTCTAGACATAAACACTGTTTTATAAGTACCCGTAGGGGGTTGGGAAATCAAGCTCACCTGTGGAAGTGGAAAATCCACGAGGTAAGAAAAGAGGAGTTTCAACTCTCCAAAGACGATCCTAGCAGTTTTACAAGTATAAAACTCCACTCTCTCTAACTGCAAGGCCTTATCCCTGTAAGGTTTCTTAGAAATTAACTGAACTGTATTTTTAAAACTTTTCTGATTATACTCAATACCCCACAATTCCTTTTTGCCTTGGGGCATAAAGCCTACTCCTGTCCTTTGAAATGAAGACACAGGAGTTTTGAATGGATTAATGGGCAGTGCTGATAGTATTATTGCCCTTCCTTTTCCTCCTCCCCCTTCTCCCTTGGCCCAAGAAGGTGAGGCAGAGGGAAGAATTGGAAAATCCCCCAAAGGCTGATTCCAAATCAAACCTGAGCTTTGCACATAAAAAGAACTAAACTTCTTCTCAATGGAAGAGTAATGGATAAATTCCTTAAAACAACAATGCAGGAGGTAAACCAACAAAATGCTAAGAAGAATTTCTACAACTTTAGTCCATGTGGTTCCTTTATTTCCTTCCTTAGTTTCAGCCACTGGTTTGAACTCTTCCTGTTCTATCTGTAGTAACCTAGCTTTTTCTTCTTTCTCTATCTCCATCTGTAGTTTAACCTGCAATTCCAGCAACTCTTGCTGTGGCATTTTATACTCTATACTGTCATACATACGCATTAGCTCTAGGTTGCTCCCTCTCCGAGCTATATCTAATAGGTGTGGGGATAGCCTTCTGGGAGCTTGATTACAAGCTTCCTGCTGTTCTTCAGTGGTGATCTTTGTTAAAAGATCTTCCATCTGGCTCTTTAACCTTTTTATATAAGCATCATGTTCAGCTGTGTCCTTGAGTCTGATCCCAGATTTACCTGGGTCCATATTGCTTCTCTGTCTTCCCTCTTAAGTGGCGTTTCTACCGGATCTTTCAGAATCTTAATTCTGAATATTAAATATTTTCAAAACCTGATAATTCCTGATGCGTCCACCACGTTGGGCGCCATATGTAACGTGCTCTCCTGGCAGTTACAATTACTAGTCTGTCCTAGACCCACCAGAGTACCTTTGACCACTGTCCTTTGCAGTGTGAGCTCTACCCGGCTCGCCTCCTCTGAGGCCTTCTAAGGTCTCTGGTCACAATCTCTTGAATCTATAGCTTAATAACCGGTAGCGCACTCAAGAACAGCCACGTGTAATCTTAAAAGCCTTTATTATACCTACTCACATAATGCCCTAGCTGATGCCCTGACTTGTTGGTTCCCGAGTGAACACCTGGTCAGAAGACCCACGTGTTCACTACCAAAATCCTTACCTCTTTCGGCTACCCATCTTGGCTTGGCCACCCAGGCTAGGAGCCAGGGTGAACAGCACGAGGTTAAAGAGGGCGGTTGCTGCCTGCAGTGGGCTTACATAGGGCCTGTGAGGTCACACACACAGCCAATCAGCGAGAGAGTCACCCATTACAAAACTATCTCAATATGGCCAGGATCCCGCCCAAGGGCAGTCCTAATATCCACAGAAATTACTTCTGGGCCTCAATCTCCCGATGCACTGTGTCCGCCCATTTAAAGGGCCCTTACATTGATCCAATTCTTCCAATAGCAAGATAACTGTTTAACTATGTACACCTATATTGGATTTAACATATTTAATATGTATTATGCTAGCTACCATCTAGGGGAGGGTGTTGGGGGAAGGAGGGGAAAATTTGGAACAGAAGGTTTTGCAAGGGGCAATGTTGAATAAATTACCATGTATATGTTTGGTAAATAAAAAGCTTTAATAAAAAAATAGAAATGAAAAAATAAAATAAAACAAAATATTCCTTGGGTTTTTTTTTGCGTGGGCATCTCTTTCAGGAGATTCTTGATGAATTCAATCATTTTTTCTTTTTATCATCTAGTCCTAAGATATTGGGGCAGTTTTCCTTTAAAATTTCTTAAAATATGATATCTAGGTTCTTTTTTTTGATAGTGGCTTTCAGGTAATTCAATAATTCTTAACTTATGTTTCCTCCTTCTATTTTTCAGATCCTTTGCTTTTCCAATGAGATAATTCACATTTTCTTTTATTTTTTATTATTTTAACTCCATTTTATTGTTTCTTGATGTCTTAAGTCATTATCTTGCACTTGACCAATTTGTATTTTAAGTAGTTAATTTCTTTGTTATTAACTTTTTTTCTCTTTTACTGAGCTATTGATTCTCTTTGCATAATTTTTTTGTATTACTCATATTGTTTTCTCCAATTTTTTCTTCTACCACACTAATTTTATTTTTAAAACCAGTTTTGGCATACCTAGTTATATCTATCTATCTATCTATCTATCTATCTATCTATCTATCTATCTATCTATCTATCTGTAATATAGATATATATTTCCTTGATTCTGCTAGGAATTCTTGTTGCCTCTTTTTCCATTTTTTTTAAAGACTTTGGTAATAAATGTTTTCAAGTCATTGTTTTCTGAGTTTGTGTCTTAAATTTTCCTATCACTATTGTCAGAATTTTTTATGGTCAAGTCTTACTCTTTTCATTTTTTGTTTATCTTTCCTGTTTATTTCTTGACTTTAGACCTAATATCAGAGCTAGGCTCAGCTTGCCTCTGTGTAAGGTGGGGGACATGAATGTTCTTAGCCTTAGACTTTTATGTCCTTTTGTTTATATATTTAGGTTTGGAGGGATGTTCTACAATTTTATCATTCCTTCCAAGTTGGTGTGATCTGGAGAGAGGGGTGGCCAGTGTTCTTCTGATCTGTATTCTAGTCCTTTCCCAGGTAGGTCCCTAAGTCCACTGTGAACTTGGGCATTCCTCTTCACTCTGTAACTGTAACCTAGAACTGTGGATTGGCAATGGAATTGCCAAGTGGTATCTACTTCTATGTTCACTGCATGTACATGGGTCCCTCATAATTTCTTTCTGACCAGGTATTTAATTACCTTTAATGGGCACTGAGCACTCCTGATACCACTGCTATTGCTATTGATGTACCATCACTGCTTCTATAGACTATAGTTGGTGTTGTTTTGACTGTATGGCACTTCTGGCCAGCCCTTACCCTAGTGTATTTGGACCTCTTTTTCTTTCCTCCTAAGTTGTCCTGGGCTGGACAAAATGACTGTTCCTGCAAAACAACCTGTTTCTATGTGCTAATTGTTCATGGGAAAGACTCTCCATTCTTTACTATAACATTTATCCTTTGTGGCTTTCAAACATAAATTGCCCCTGCCTCTCTTGGGCTGTGGGCTGTGGGTTACTATTACAACTTTGGATCTAGGCCCAAACATAAATTTCCATCTTTCCCATTTAATAAATAATTTTGTTCTAATTCAATCATATTTGAGCCCTCTTTTTTTGTTTGTGTGTGCGAATGTGTATTGACAATATTTATATTTCAAATGACACTGCTTAGAGAATTTTTTTCCTGATTCTCTAGATCAAATTCACTTTCCTTCTCATACCTCTCATAGAAATTTGTTCCTTAAAATTTAGTTGGTATGAGGAATAGAGGGGCTAACCTGGAGTAGAGAACATCTGAGTTCAAATCTGTCCTCACACATTTAAAGGATATAAGACCACAGGAAAGTTATTTTACCTTTCTTTGCCTCAGTTTCCTCATCTATAAAATAGAAAAAATACTAATACTTGTATCTCATTATTGTTTTGAGGATGAAATATTATTTGTAAAATGCTTTGCAAACCTTCAAACACTATATAGATGCTTACTATTATTAACTATAATTATTTATTAGGGGCAGCTTAGGTGATACAATGGAAAGAGCATCAGATGTAGAGTCAGAAAAACTCATCTTTCTAAGTTCAAATATGCCCTTTGTTTTTACTAGCTTTGTGACCCTGGGCAAGTCACTTACCCTAACTGCTCCAGTTTCCCCATCTACAAAATGAACTAGAAAAGGAAATGGTAAACCATTCTAGTATCTCTGCCAAGAAAACCCTAAAATGGGGTCATGTAGAATATGATACTATTGAACAAGAATGAAAATCACTTATTATATATTATTCTGTTGAATTATCATATGTTGGTATATCTGAATTTTATTTTAGATCTTTCTTATCATCTAGCAGTGTACACATAATAGTTGCTTAATAAATATTGTTTGGTGGGTTAATAAATGAAACCAAGCAAAAACTTGGTAAAACTCCACAGATGTGTGCTTTTGCATTTAAGAATGAAGAAGCTCACCTAAAGCTTCTCCAAATTTTCTCCTTATATGGATAAACTTTGAAGTTATTTTTCTCCAAAATACAATATATTTATTGTATTAGCAATTTTAAAAGGGAAAAGGACTTATCTAATAGAAAGACTATTTATAGGACTCTTTTCTAGGATCAAAGAATAGGAAATTGAGGGGATGCCCATCATATGTAAATCTGATGGAATACTGTGAAGACTGATTTAGCTCCTTGTTGACCCCAGGATCAGCCAGAGTCTGGATCAGCAAAAGTCCTTGGTCTTTAGGGGAAGAAGCAAAGGATATGGACGAAACTGCCACAAGACCTCCAACAACCACCTCCCTTTTCTTGTTCTCCTCCAAAGTGACTCTGGCTTGTCTTATTCTACCCCCTAATCCCTCCTACAATTATCTGTATACAGCAAAAGATGGAGTGAGGATAGTGAAAAGCACCATTTTCCAAGCATATGCTAATAGATTATTGTCCAATAGGTAACTAGCCTTAAGCGCTTGGTTGTCTGATTCCAGTGCACCTATTCAAAGTTTCAGCTCTTTACAGAATACTATTGTGCTATAAATAAATGATGAGTGGGGTACTCTCAGAAAAACTTAGAAAGGCTTCCATGAGCTGATGAAAAGTGAAATATACAGAGTACAAAGTAACAGTAATATTGTAAAATGATCAGCTGTGAATGATTTTTCTATTCTCAGCAATACAAAAATCCAAGACAACTCTGAAGGGTTTAGGATGAAAAATGCTATCCATATGCAGAGGAAGAATTTATGGTGTTTGAATGGAGATTGAAGTATACTTTTAAAACTTTTTAAAATTTTCCTTGAGGAATTAGGTTTTGATTGTTTTTGTTTGTTTGTTTGTTTTTGGTTTTTTTTGGTCTATTTCTTTTATAGCATGACTGTTATGGAAAGGTTTTGCATGACTACACATGTCTAACCTATATTGAATTGCTTGCACTCTCATGGTGGAGGGAGGGAGAAAAGTAGGAAGAAAAAGTATCCTCAACTCAAAGTTTTAAAAATCAATGTCAAAAATTATTTTTACATGTAACTGAGTAAAACATAATACCAATTTTTTTTTTAATTAGACCTAGTTAAGGCATAAAGAATGAGTATAAATAAATTAGAAGAACATAGGATAATTTACCTCTCAGACCTAAGGAGGAGGAAGGAATTTGTGACCAAAGAAGAATTAGAGATCATTATTGATCAAAAAATAGAAAATTTTGATTATATCAAATTGAAAAGCTTTTGTACAACTAAAACTAATGCAGACAAGATTAGAAGGGAAACAATAAACTGGGGAAAAAAACATTTTTATAGTCAAAGATTATGATAAAAGCCCCATTTCCAAAATATATAGAGAACTGAATCTAATTTATAAGAAATCAAGCCATTCTCCAATTGAAAAATGATCAAAGGATATGAACAGACAATTTTCAGATGAAGAAATTGAAATTATTTCTAGTCATATGAAAAGATGCTCCAAGTCATTATTAATCAGAGAAATGCAAATTAAGACAACTCTGGCAAACCATTGCATACCTGTCAGATTGGCTAGGATAACAGGAAAAGACAATGCTGAATATTGGAGGGGATGTGGGAAAACTGGGACAATGATGCATAGTTGGTAGAATTGTGAATACATCCAGCCATTCTGGAGAGCGATTTGGAACTATGCTCAAAAAGCTATCAAACTGTGCATACCCTTTGATCTAGCAGTGTTACTACTGGGCTTATATCCCAAAGAGATCTTAAAGAAGGGAAAAGGACCTGTATGTGCAAAAATGTTTATGGCAGCCCTTTTTGTAGTGGCTAGAAACTGAAATTTTAATGTATGCCCATTAATTGGAGAATGGCTGAATAAATTGTGGTATATGAATGTTATGGAATATTATTGTTCTGTAAGAAATGACCAGCAGGATCAATACCAAAAGACTTGGAAAGACTTACATGAACTGATGTTACGTGAAATGAGCAAAACCAGGAGTTCATTATACACTTCAACAACAAAACTATGTGATGATCAATTCTGATAGGCATGGCTCTCTTCAACAATGAGAGGATCCAGATAAGTTCCAATTGATCTGTAATAAACAGAACCAGATACATCTAGCAAAAGAACACTGGGAAATGAGTATGGACCACAACATAACATTTTCATTTTTTCTGTTATTGTTTGCTTGCATTTTTGTTTTGTCTTCTCAGGTTATTTTTATCCTTTTCCAAATCTGATCTTTCTTGTGCATCAAGATAACTGCATAGATATGTATATATAATTGTATTTAACATATACTTTAACATATTTAACATGAATGGGACTACCTGCCATCTAGGGGAGTGGGTGGAGGGATGGAGGGGAAAAGTTGAAACAGAAGTTTTTGCAAGGGTAAATGTTGAAAAATTATCCATGTTTATGCTTTGTATATAAAAAGCTATAATAAAAATAACAATAAAAAAGAAAAGAAAAAAAGTAGATAAAGACAAAATGATATCTGACCTTGAGCCAGTAGTGAGGCTGTAAAATTTGTTTGGGAATGACATTGTAAAATCTGTGTTTTAATGAAGGTATTCTGGCAGCTATAAATTAGAGAGGGGATGGATTTTAGTCTGAAACCCAAATTAGAAAACTATTGCAATAGTCCATGAAAGAAGTAGTAAGAAATTGAATTAGGATGGTGGCAATAGCCTACTTTTGTCAAGAAATTATTCTCAGTCCTTAATGCTTAACTGACAAGGAAATTAGGCACTACCTTCTTTACCATGTTTTATTGCTGTGGCACAGTTAGAATTAAATGTTCTAGGTTCTTTCTCCTTATTCTTCATTCCTTATTAGGCATCTCAGAAAATCATCCTGATTTTCCCACTACATTGCTTTATTGAAGATGGAGCAGTCCCTTATGACTGTTCCATTAGTTCCTTATCTAAAAGTCTGTCTATATCCTGAGTTTCCCTATGATTGTGATGAGGGGAGTCCTGAAACTCTATTTCTTAGACTTCTGAGTGAGCCATGAGGTGAAGCACTTGAGAAGCTCCTTGAAGGAGAGATTCTCCTTGAATTCTGGCCTCTGTAAAAGACCCCATTCAAGGAATACAGGATTGGTAGCTTCATTCTGTTATCCTGAGAGACGGGTACCACCCCATTGATAACGCTTACTAATGATTAAGCTTCCCATTGAATTAAAGATCAGCCTAGAAACACTCATTCAATTCTAAGATTCTCTATTATAATTCCAGCTCAAGCAACCAGTCCCCATCAAGTTTGTAGCCAAGGCTTCTATTATAAAATGAGCCAACTTGGGGCTAGTTCTTGCAGAGGACCTAACATGCCAAGGAACTTCTCTCTTCCTGGCATAGCAGTAACCTCTGCCCACTGAAATTATATTCTCTTTCAGCGTTACTCTCTCTTTATCTTTCTCACCTATTTCCCTAACAAGACTGTTACTACTTCTCTGATGGGATTTCTCTGCTAGAAACATTACTTCTCTGTCAGGATCTTGCCACCAAAGAATTCATGTATAGCAAGGCTGACTTCCCAATGCCAATAATAAACTTCTTTTACCAGTCTAGCTTTTTGGGTTCATAAATTCCTTTCCTCTGTGCCATCAGAAGGGGGATCCCACAATTCCCTGCCCTACACCAAATCCTAGGGGAATCTAGGGTAGCCAAACCTCTTCATTTTGTTTTCTGAACCTCGAATCTGCCACTAACCTCATCATTTAACTCCCTGACCACCAGGAACCCTAATCTCATCATTTTGGTTCCCTGACCGGGAATTGAACTCATGTTTCAGTGGTGAGAGCACAGAATCCTAAACACTAGACCACCAGGGATCTTAATCTCATCAATTGGAGTGCTCATCTTGCTGAATGCGCATGTCATGATCTAGAAGGTGTATAGGGAAGGTCCTCAATTTAACTGAGGACAATTAGGGTAAGGGGGAAGTGGATAGGAAAGGTAGAGCCCACCCGCTGAAGATACAAAAAAGGCAAAAAATAGTCCAGCTCTTAAGGAACTCACAGTCTAAGGGGGAAACAATTTTCAAAAACAAACAAACAAGATGTAGACAGGTTAAAGGTAATTAGAGATGCTGGCATTAAGGAGGACTGGGAAAGACTTGGTGAGATTTTAATTAGACTTGAAGCCAAGATTCTCACAAGTCAGGCTGATAGGTTACAAACAACTTCTCTCTGACGTTAATTTCAGTATCAAAGACTAATAGAGAATGATATATTTAGAAGGGCCTTCAGTAGTCAAAGATCAAGTGACCTATTTAGTTATATAACTAAAACTGAACTGTAGAGCTAAATTTCTAGCCTTGTCTTCTGACTGTCCACTGCTCTTTCCATGTAGCTCAGCCCATACCTGAAATGTAGAAAGAACATTTTAATTGCATCCTACTGTGTTATCTATTATATGAAGCAATTTTGTACTATTTCTAGCAAGGCTTTTTAGTATTACAATTATATATAATATATTCTTATCTAGGAGGAATTAGCCCTTTCTTTTCCATTCCATTCTTTTGAATTAAGCAATCTTTCTCCACAGATCCCTTTTTTCACATGTAAATGTCCCTAGGAGCAATGATGTCTGGGATGAGTCTCTCTCAGTACCTCTTCTTGCCTAGCAACTGGAGAACTAAGACTGCCCTGAGTGCAGGGAACTTTGTAGAAAAATGAGGCAAAAATAGAGAAGGCAGAGGGTTTAAGAAATGAAGAAGAGGTGTCAAATATGAGTTTAATTTGATGGCATTAAGATGCAATAGAAAGTTTGGTCAACTAGATGGTTCAATGGATTGATAGACCACTGGTCCTGAAATCGGAATTAACCTGAATTCAAACCTGGCCTCTGACATTTAAAGCTGGTTACCCTGGACCCCATTACCTTGTTGGAAATATACCTATCTACAATAGAATTTAAAAAAATATATAAAGATACAATAGGTGTAGAATCTAGAATTTGGAATAAGATATCTTTGATACAGATTTTGACTCAGTCATTCACCTGCTGTGATGTTGTATTAGTAGTCTCTCAATCTGTTTCTTTCTCTGAAGAACAGGGATAATCATATAATCTACTAATCATATTTATCTACATCACAGGGTTAGTATTATGGAAGTGCCTAGTAGCTCTTATAATACTATACAAATATTAGCTACTCTTTTTATTTTTTTCAAAGTTTTATTATCACTTCGTCTTTTTTGCTAGCCACACTTGCACAGAAAATTACAATAACCACTGGTGATTAATTGAACACCAATTAATCTATTTTGTTTAGTTCCTGGTACTTTCCCCCTCTCTTAGCCTACAGTGATCTTGCAACAAATTTTGCCTGTTCCTTAAAATATAAAATAAATGGTCCCCACAAAATAGTTGCTCTTTTTTCCTTCTCCATTTTAACAATTTCAAATGCTGCAGCACTAGGGCTGCTACTGAATAAATTACTCAAAGTTGCCTCCTTCTACAGTTATCGATTCATTCCATCTCACCTCTGCTGCAGTTACAGAACTGCCAGTTAAATGCCAAGCATCTTGAAAATGTATTGTCTGGAATGAAACAACCAATTATTTCTTCAGATTTGGTGGCATAATATCCTAGAAACCAGCAATTACAGAATCAGAATGGCATCAAATGGTGTAGAGAAGAGTTAGCATGTATTATTCTTTAAATAGCAGTTACATGAACTCATAATAAATGGGTATTAAGTGTTAAATGTATGATAAGTAATTCTTGACAATGCAATTATCCAAACAGAAGTGGGGGGAGGGGAGGAGTAGCAAAGCAGCTTTGTCAACTTCTTTTGTGTCTACCACCCTCAGGTAGACTATATGGGAAGGGTATATCTCTTCATTCTCCAACACATGCCCTGAGGGCTGAAGAAGAGGGACAGCTATGAGGACCAAGAGAATTTTTATTTTTCATGTCCAATCCTTTGTCACTTCATTTGAGGTTTTTTTTTTTGTTTGTTTGTTTAGGGTTTTTATTTTTTGGGGGAAGGGATGGTGCAATTGTAGTGAAGTATATTGTCATTTCCTTCTCTAGCTCATTTTACAGATGAGGTAACTGATACATGCAAGGTTAAATGATTTGCCCAGGATCACATGGCTAGTAATGTCTGAGCTGTATTTGAACTGATTCCAGGCTCAGTGCTCCACCTAGTAGTCATTGTGCCACCTAGCTGCCACTGGACAAGGGAATGCTCTTCTAAATTTATTTCCAAGAGGTGGGTCATGCACTAAGCACACAAGAGTCAGATAGAGCAAAATCTCCATATATCTGGAGCTCAAGTGATTATTTATGAAGTCTTCAATATGCTAGTTTCCAGGATCTTTAGGAATATCAAGGTACATGTTATATTCACTACAGTACCATTTTTGTGAAAAGTTCATGAATCCACAAACAAGTATTTATTATAAACCTACCATTGTGATGGACATAATGGAAATAGCAATATAGAAATGAATATGTCTGCACTCTTGTAGGAAGGAAAGCTATATCCATCATGCTATCACTGGCAAATCAGTTAAATTCTCTGAATCTTTTTATCATTGGTAAGAAATCTAATACGCTAACTAGTTTAGCCTCATCATTTTTTACAGATGAGGAAATTAAGACCCAAAGAAGCTAAGTAACTAAACCAACATTATATAGTGAACACTAGAGGCAAAATTCTCAGGGACATACTCTGATTCAAGAGTAAGAATAAAAGTTTCCCACCACATCACTCTGCTCCTCATTTGTAAAAATGAGGAAGTCCAAAGAAATGGCCTCTTTTGGAAGTAACTAGGTGGTGCAGCAATTAGAATATCAAAGCTAGAGTCAGAAGACTCATTTTCTTGAATTCAAGTCTGGTCTCAGATACATAATAGCTGTGTAATTCTAAATAAGTAACTTATCCTATTTGCCTCCATTTCCTTAGCTGTCAAATGAAGTGGAGAAAGGCAAACAACTCCAGTATCTCTGCCAAGAAAACACCAATGGAATCATGAAGAGCTGGACAAGACTTAAAATAATTGAATAACATCAAAAAGTGCCTTTCCAATCTAAAACTAGGATGTACACCATGTACACCAATCATAATTCTGTCTTTACCTAGATTTGAACTCAATTCTTCCAGAATCTAGAGGCCCAATGCTATATCCATTGTGCCACTGCAACCTCTAGTTAAAAAAATAAAATAAAATAAAAACTAAAAAAAGCAAAGTACTGAAAAGTAAATAATATGGAAAAGGCAAGCAATAGAATCATTCTAAACCATCCTTATTTTTTGAGGAGAATCAGGATGAAAGGAGAAGGAGAATAGAATAAACAAGGAGAGGATACAATTAGCAATAATAATTAGGAAAAAAATTTAAAGCAAGTTTCTCTGATGGGACAGTCCTGTGATCCTATGATTTTTAAAGTTCTGGTTTCTCAAATGTATAGGTGAGTCCAATTTATGTTAAAAATGAGCCATTCACCAATTGATAAAAGATAAATTAAAAATAAATTAACTATACCCAAAAGGCTATAAAATGACACATATCCTTTGACCTAACAATATTACCACTAAACATGAGCCCCAAAAGAGATTAAAAAACTAAAAGAAAAAGGACCTATATGTAAAAAAAAATGTTTATGGCAGCTCCTTTCTTAGGGCAAAGAACTGGAAATTGAGGGATGTTCATCAATTGGGCAATGGTGGAATAAAATGCTATATGTGATTATGGTAGAATGTTATTGTTCTATGGGAAATGCTGTGTAGGGTGCTCTCAAAAACAAACAAACAAACCCTGAAAAATACATGAACTCAAAGTAAAATGTACCATGTGCAAAGTAATAGTAATGTTGTGGGATGATAGGATAATCAGCTATGAGTGATTTTATTATTCTCAGCAATATAATGATTCAAGAATACTCTGAAGGACTTGATAAAAAAAATGCTATCTAGATCCAGAGAAAAAACTAATTGTGTTTGAATACAAATTGAAGAATACTATTTTTTCACTTTATTTTTCTTGAGGTTTTTTTTTTTGGGGGGGTGAGAAGTTGGAGAATATGTGTTTTCTTTCACAACATGACTTTTATGGAGATGTTTTGCATAATTTCATGTGTGTCTTATAGACTTAAATTTCCTCCTTTGTGAAGAAGGGTTACTCTTATACTTCCAGTCTAGTGTAGAAAGGGTGCTCAGGATCCAAAACTTTCATATCTGGGGGGATTTCTCCAGCATTCTCTTATTACCAAGATGAGTACTGAACTAAAATTATATCTCTTTCTCACACTCCAAGTATCTATAGTAACTATCCAAGAGTATAATATGGTGTCCAGAAAACATTCTCTTCTTTCTATTTACTATCAAAAAAGGATTCACAACCTCTTCTAACCAGTTTAGCCAAATCCCACCATACTCATTATTAGTTACACAAAAAGAAGCCAATAGCTATGATCAAAGTAAGAACAGGAACTAGAAAGTTTTACAAATTATAGTGAATAAAAGAATATACAATATTAAATAAATGAGATCTTCAGCTATATGTGAGGTAAGATTTCAACATAACTAATAAGAGATAGGATGAGGTCAATGGATAGATGATGTTGGTGGTTGGCTTTCCCACCTTTTTGCAGCTCAGGGCTTTGGCTCTGCCCAGATGATTCATTTAATAAGAGCTCATGGCCAGCCATTTCTTGTTTTCTCAATAGGCTGCACTCCTCCTCCATCACATCCTTGGACTGGATATCTTCCCTTTCTCCTCTTCCACTCTCAACTTAATGTTATGTCTTTCTCAATTGGAATATGAGCTCTTTGAGACAAGGACTCTCTTGTGTTAATATTCCCACAGTTCTTAGCATAGTAATTATGTAACATAATAAATGCTTATTGACTGACTGATTATTATTCAAAAATCAGAACTTTAAAAATCATAGGATCACAGGACTGTCCCAAGCCTTAAAGGGAATATGATTAAAAATAAGTACATATCCTATTTTATAGATAAATAAAATGGTTTAAAATATATTAAATACTTTTTCTATAATCATAATCTAATAAACCTTATTATACTTATTAGAATGAATATAGCCTTTTCTTACTTTCTTACTTCTCCACCTCTCCATAGTGGACAAGAATTTGCATAGATATCTGGACCCTTTGGAAGATGCCTCTTCAGCTACTTGACTACTTTCAGAAAATCAGGGTACTTTAAGATTAAAAAAAAAATTACATATTCCCTTATCAAGTAAAATCTAATTTGATATGCCTAAAAGCACCAAAATTAGGAAAATGAGAAATTAATGTGAGGATCTGAAAAAAAGTGATCTTGTCCTTTACTTGATAGATTCACATATAGGCTTCCTTCCCTTTAGTTGTTTTGTTTGTCTAACTAAAATTTAAATTTATGCAGAAATCACCTATGATTTCATTGGTCTTATTCAAAAAAGAAGGATGAAAAACAACAATATAGCACCTACTCTGTGTCAGGTACAGTGGTAAGTACTTTACAATTACTATCTCATTGGATCCTCATAGATTCTGGGGGAGAGACAGAGATTAAATGACTTTCCCCAAGTCACATAGCTGATAAGTTTGATATCAGTTCTTCCTAACTCAGTGTCTAAGTTATAATCCAACAAACCACTTGGCTACCATAGGTGTCTTAAAGTAGTTGAATATTGACTTAGAGAGCCTGGACTGAAATTCTGCCTGTCAGGGGCAAATTTCTGGTCCTCAATTTACTCATCTGTGAGAAAGTTAGAATTGAATAACTTTTGAGGTCTCTTCTAGCTCTAAATATATCATCCTACAACACCTTCTACAAATGCTAACCCTGCTCTAAGAGAAAATACCTTTTCACTATGTGAAAATTTTATTTTAGCAATGAATATAAACTGTCACCCTAACTTACCTTGAAGAGGCCTTTGTTTCTGCAGCTGTGACCTTGTATAGGTAGAAAGCAAAACAGTCTTCCCCAAAATATTGTTTCTATAAATTTTTACTCAAAATAGAAATGTGAGGCATCATTATCATTTCATGTACAACCACATATTCTGCCTCCCATATTAGAGAGAAACTGCTACACCTGAAGACACCTGGTTAGTAGAATAAAAAAAAGACAATGCTTAATTCTATGAAGCAGAGCTTTATAAGTCAATTTCTTTATTTTCTTCTCAAAATAATAAATAATGACAGTTTTATATCAGTATTAGCTAGAAAACACTTAAATAGATATGTATGTGTAGACAGACAGGATGTCACAAAAATCTTAGTATTTTTTTTTGCTATTAAGGCTTTTGGGATACCCTGTATAGATGTATGTAAATATATATATGTATATATATATGTATATATATATATATATATATATACATATATATATACATATATATATTTGAATGTATACATACATTTATGCATACATGTCCAATTACACATATACATTTTGAAAAAAGTTTTTGTAAAACTTAAAGTCACTTTGATCCATTCCTGCTGGAATTTTCAAGGCCTGGTTCAATGCAAAGCTTCTTAAACTGTAGGCTGTGATCCCATATAAAATCATGCAATTGAATGTGGGGATTGTGAAATTATGTACGTTAATCATACAAAATTTGTATGATTTACAAATGTATATAAATGTTTGATATTGTATACCTGTTTTATATACCTATTTACCTGGGGTCACATAAATATTTCTTGAGCATTAAGTAGTCACAAGTGGAAAAAGTTTAAAAACCCTACAATAGAGGGGGTTTTTTTTGGTTCAATAAATGTGTTTTTCAAATTCTCTTTTATTTGTTTTATTTCTCAGACTGAAACAATTATTTGTTGATATGCAGAAGAGGGAAAATGTCTCCTGATCAACATCTTCTAAATATAGAATTGCTAAACTTCCCTTTTACAAAAATTTAAAATAAATGTCTATATTTCTTCTGCATGGGATTATTTTAAGTAGTACTAGGAATCATTTATACTGGATGATTTCAATCTCTTTCTTATGCTAAATGTTCCAATAATATTCCCATTAGTCTCACTGTTTTTATATTCTCAAGTAAATACTTAGCATAAATTTTGGAAATAGGAATTCTGGATGAAACTTTAATCTTATGTATCTTTGCATCTTTATAAAATTCTCCTATGTACTTTAGCAAGTCCTATTTAGGGAGATTTTGGTGAGATAGTTCAATCAGAAGATAGGCATTTTACATGCTTTCAGTATCAAAATGTATATGTGTGTGAGTATGTAACACACACCAAAACATATTTAATTATTTATTTATTCATATGGAGAAAACAGCCAGAAGAGAAAATAAAGAAAATAGGGTTTTGCCTGTAAGGAAGGACTTGAGAAGCCATTTTGCTGTTGTCTTATGAGTGGGGTCACACATTGTGTTTCAAATACTGGGTTACTATTTGGCATAGATCTTGAAAAACTCCACAAATCAGATAAAGGTATCTCTCACATGAGAAATACTGAGAGTATCAGAATCTATGTCCTTTTCCTTACTGTTTGTGGCCCAAATTCTGTGACTACGGAGTTTGTTTAATAAATTTGGATCCACTTATAAAAGTTGTGTGAAGGACTGTCTTTCATGTTTCTGCACTGTCCACCAGCTTACCCTAAAATCACCTATTAAGAAAGCATTTGCTAATAAATATAGAAGAGGAGGAGTAAATGAGAACATGAGATGATTATTTCTCTCCTATTCAAATTATTTCCCATATGAACTTCCGCATATGACTTGACATGAAAAATCAAAAAGTAAATTATGTACTTTCCATCAGTTTAGAGCCCCAGATTCCTTTCCTAGAATATAAAACTGACCTGGAAAATGCAACATCAGGTTGTTTTGCCTCAGAAAACATTCAACAATATAGGTACTTTTTTAACCAGATATCTCTGATGCTTTCCTTTCTCTCATTCATAACTATGATTGCTCCTGATCTCAAGTCCTCTTGTTATACAGTGGCCTCTCAAAAATATGTCCATTTTATGCTATCCATGATGACTTGCTTGCTATAAATGCCAAAAAAAGACACTTAAGAAAATTTGTGATGGGGAAAGAAGGTGAGCTTGTCAGGTAGTAAGAATGAAAGAGAGCCTGAAGAATAACTTGGCACACATGAAAAATTGAAAAATCTAGAGGAAGGCCTCTAGATGCCCTAGCAGATCTACTATGAAGGATTTTTTGGAAGATATGAACAAGAATATCACATCATGGGAAGACATAAATGGATTGTTTTGAGCATTGTTACAAGGAATGACCATGCTAATTTATTATGAAAATATCAAACCTCACTTTTTGCATATGTATCTTGCTTTTACCTAAAGGTTTAATATGAAGCAGGGTTAAAATAAATCTCAGATATATTTGCTACAATCACTTCTTTTTTATAGATGAAAAAATTACATGGAAAAAAAGACCTTTTCAAACTCTCACCATAGGCCATCTGGCTCAAAATTTAATGCTTTTACTACCTCTTGAAACAATTTCTAGGGAGTCTATCTTCAAAGAATCATAAATTCAAAGAGCTAAAATTACAAGTGGAAGCCACTAGGTAGTGTAGTAAAGCACCAGGCCTGAGAGTAAAAAACTCACCACCTTGAGTTTAAATCTGGCCTCAAACACTTATTAGCTGTGTGACACTGGGCAAATCACTTACTCCTGTTTGCCTCAGTTTTGTCATCTGTGAAATGGGCTAGAGAAGAAAGTAGCAAACCATTCCAGTGTCTACCGCCAAGAAAATCCCAAATGAGGGATTATGAAGGGTCAGATATGACCCGGACATGAATGAAACTAGAAATTGTAATGTTCTCTGTTTGGGTTTTCTAGAGGTCTCTGGGAGCAGCCTTTGTTTTAGTTCAATAATCACCATAAGTGCAGCCAAGTATTAAAGTCCAAATTCTTTATTATCTCTTTCAAAGTCTTGTCTCCTTTCCTGGGGCCCAGTTAGCTTTCCTAGAGGCCTATCTCTCTCCTTGATTCCTAGAGCTTAAGCTCCTGCCACCAATCCTTTGTCTTCTCTGCTTCTGCGAGCTTCTCTGAATCTCTGAATCAATCTAGCTTATAGTCTTTACATTGAGTATAAACCAATCATTATATCACTAGGAAACTATTATTTGTTGTAGGATTAAATCATTGCTAAACTAGATTTAATCATAAATCAATTCCACTTTAGTACCTTGTTTCAAGTTCTGGCCCATAGCAAGAAATAATCTTGGAAGTCATCTCATCCAACCTTCATTTGTGGGAACTGAAATCCCAGGATATTAAATGAGTGACCCCAGATCAAAAGTAAGATTTGAACCCTGATACATCTTCATATTTGTCACTTAAAATATGCTATAAAAGTCAGGTTTTAATACTAAACAAAGAGGAATAAATTGGATTCCACATTCTGGGAATATTTCAAAAATATTGAAAGAAAATAAGACCAAAGGTTAGAGATGATTAAAGGCTAATTTCACCTACTTTGCAATGGTTGTGATTGATTCGTCACATGAACATCCTTTCCTTTAAATCATATTACCCAAATGTGCATTTGATTAAGAACTGAAAGAAAAACCATTTTTGACTTTTTTTTACTCTAGGAAATGTCCATCTCAGATATGATCTCAGATAATTTCCTTCTTTTTTTGGCCTCAGTTTCCTCATTTATAATTTAGAGAGGAGTTTAAAAAGGGAGAAATAGACTGGACAATATATAAACTATAGGAAGGCAGTATGGTATATAATTGAATGAGCATTGAATTTAGAGCAAAAAGACCAATGTTTACATCCCACTTGCCAACTATATGATCTTATACTCAGATTCTAGGCCTCAGTATATCATTTGTAAAGACAGAACGTGATACTGGATGATGACTCCTGGGTTCTCATCTAGTCCTAGATTTATGATGTATTCCAGTTCTAATATACAATAACATATCTTCCAATTCTAATTGTTCAAAATTTCTATTTTAAGAACCTTTCAATTACATTTCATTTTTTTGTAATCTAAGAGAATTTTGAACTTTAACATTCTCAGTTTTATGCTCTAAAGTCCCTTCCACATATAATATTGAATTATCTTAGAATCCTGGAATTTCCAGTTGAAAAAGATCTCAGTGATAATCTAGTGCCGACTATACTTAAATAAGAGAATCTTCTCTTCCCCATCCCATACAAATGGTCTAGCCTTGGCTTGAAGATTTCCAAGGGGTTCTTTTAATTTGTAAATAATTTGGGAGAGACCACAATCTACTAGTTAGTCCAATGGGGCTGAAGAGATGAAAAAATAGCAATTAGGCTATTAAAAGTCTCCTTCAGACTGATTGAAATAGTAAGTTCCCAATTCCCATAAATATCTTGACAGTAATAACTCTGAGGGAGAGAGAGAAAGATAGGGTGGGAGATAAGTAAAGATCACACAGAATAATTGGATAAAGTTTGAGTTAAATACAGTGCATCTCCCCAGAACAGTCATTTAGTTAATTGTGGGTGGAATTATTTGAGCAAAACAGTTTGTACCTAAGATTGATTGCAGGTGAACTGAGCAAGTCCTGTTAGAAGCTCTTTCCAAATTTGGCCCTTAAAGTTCTCCAGAAGTTGACATAGCTTTCTTTCTCTGCTCTTCTTTCAGTTGCTGCTTTGACAGTAGAAATATTTATGACAGTTTTGAAGTTTTATCAGAGTTCATCTTTTTAGGCCTGCTTCCTCCACTCAACAGATGCTAGAATAATAACTTCAGCATGTCCCTGATGTGAAGATTGCTTTGTAGCTATTAAATTGTTTTTTCAGTAGAGGCTGTAATATTTGAAACCTTCCTAATGGAGGGAGAAAGAGGAGAATGAGAGCAGGACTCAGCATGCTCAAGCTAGAGATACTTTAGAGGTCATTAAATCTTACTCATAGCCAAAAGAAGGAAAAATATTTGTCCAAAGTCACACAGATAGCAGGTAAATTAGAACATTAAAATATCCCAATTCCCCAGAAAGTTCTTTTTTCATTATGTAGTAGCATGTCTATAATTCTGCTTTTTCTCAATGTGAAATAGTTGATTTCTTCCTAATGTTATGGCTATCACATGGACATTGTATGACCCTTGAGTATTTTTCCAAAAATAGCACTTAGGTAATTAATACTTTATTGTATGGTTTTCCTAAGAAGTGTGAATGAATGGAAAATACATAATATTTTGAATCAGGAGGCCAAGATTTGAATGTTAACTTTGTTATGTTTACATACAGGTTTTAAAGTTTTGTGGAAAATTATTTCCTTTTTTTAAGTTTAGGTGTTGATTTTTCTACCTATAACATGAGGAGATAATCTCCAAAGTATTTTAAAGCCCCAGATACCATCTATTCTTGTAATGCTCATAGTTCCATCCCTGCACAAATGACTCAATAAATGAAATTTATGTTTTATTTCTCTTTTGTCTCCAATTAAATTCTAAAACAATGTATGAAGCAAGACAACATGGCACAATGAAAGACTTAATATTTTGAGGTTCAAATCCAGCTTCTGATACTTGATAGCAGCTGTATGGCTTTGGACAAAACATTGAGGCCTCTCTAGGTCTCAATTTCCTCATGTGTAAAATGATGACATTGAATTAAGTGGTCTTTGAGGATATTTCTAGCTTTAGCTATATGGTTCTATACCCTCTGACCCATTTACATCAAGATGAAAATAAATGTTAACAATATTAACTGTCTTTATTTATTTTAGTTTAAACTTTTTATTTTCAAAATATATAAATGGATAATTTTCAACATTCACCTTACAAAACCTTGTTTTCTAGTTTTTCCCCTCCCTTTCCCTTCTCACCTCCCCTAGATGGCAAATGATCCAATATATGTTAGACATGTGCAATTCTTCTATACATATTTCCACAAATATCATGTTGCACAAGAAAAATTATGTCAAAAAGAAAAAAAATGAGAAAAAAGAAAATGCAAGTAAGCAACAACAAAACAGTGAAAATACTATATTGTGGTCCATATTCAATTCCCACTGTCCTCTCTTTGGATGCAGATGGCTTTCTTCATCACAAGGCCATGGGAACTGGCCTAAATCATGTCATTGTTGATGAGAGCTATATCCATCAGAATTGATTATTGTATAATTATGCTATTGCTTTGTATAATGTTCTCCTGGTTCCGCTCATTTTTCTTAGCATCAATTCATGTAAGTCTCTCCAGGTCTCTTTGAAATCATCCTGCTAATAATTTTTTATAGAATTAGAATATTCCATAATATCCATATACCATAATCTATTCAGCCATTCTCCAACTCATGGGCATTCACTCAGTTTCCAGTTTCTTGCTACTACACAAAGATCTGCCACAAACATTTTTGCAAATGTGGGTCCTTTTCCCTCCTTTAAGATCTCTTTGAGATATAAACCCTAGAAACACTGCTGGATCAAAGGATATATATAAAGTTTGATTGTCCTTTGGGCATAGTTCCAAATTGCTCTCCAAAATGGTTGAATCAGTTCACAACTCCAGCAATAATGCATTAGTGTCTCCCTTTTCCCATATCCTCTCCAACATTAGTCTTTATCTTTTCCTGTCATATTAGCCAATCTGAGAGGTATGTAGTGATACTTCAGAATTATCTTAATTTGCATTTCTCTGATCAATAATGATGTAGAGCACCTTTTCATCTGACTAGAAATCACCCTTAACTGTCTTTTGGGGAATTATAGATGCCAGATGTTGATTATTCTGAGATAATAATATGCTCATCCATTCAAGCTTTATACTGATGGATGGATGTACCATCTATTCATATAGATGATCTTGAGTTCTTAAAGGCTTCACAATAAAATAGAAGCCTTGGCCTCTCTTTTCACATTAGAAAAGTAAAGATCCAATGATAGACTATATGTCCTTCAACTAAGTACTAACTTAGCAAAATGTGGACAGGACCATCACCATCTGAAGATGATCTGTTTGGGTTGCAGCTATTTTTTGAAGACTGTCTCTTACAGTGTTGAGATTGTAATTGGCATTGATGGAGATAATTTCCCAAATGGGGAAAATATCAAAAATCTTTGACATATTGAAGCAATAATAAGCTTATTTCTAGGATAAAAGTCAAAGAGAAAGCATATATAGGGAACAAAACCTTCTTTCTTTTGTGATGGAGAAGCTGTTTCCTTGTAGTTTGGAGAATGTTCCCTTTTTTATAATAATTTACTTACACATTCAACCAGCAAGATTTCAGTTTGGTTGTATAATAAAAATATTCAGAATGCATTCTATCACCTTCAAATCTTAGTATCTAATGGGTAACATTCAGTTTTTAAGACATAGATTATCTAATATGTGGATCATTTGAAGCAAACTTTAACTCCTAAATTAGTCTCTGCTACCACCCAGGACATTCCTGAATTAACACCCCTGCTGCTAGTAAGGCTGTGCTCAGGAAAGAAAAAATTTAATATTAGCCTAGGCAGGCAAATGTGTTAAAATCTTAATACATGATAAAATGAAGTCTGAAGTTAAATACCAGGGATGTTCAACCTAATGTAGTGTAGTCAGGAAACCTAGGGTCAATTCTTGTCTCTAAAACTTACTATATGTATTACTTCTATCATTTAAGTTACTTAGATTTACTTAAAACTCTCTGAACTTCTGTTTTCCTATATGTGAAATAGGATTAACAAATCTATATTAAATACTTCATGGGATTGCATATAAAGATAGTCCTTAAAAAGGCTTTGAACATTGTATAAGTGTGAGCTATTTTTATTTATATTTTTCATGCTATTCCTCTCTGTCCATTTCTACAGAAAACTCAGTTCAGATAATGGTTGCATGAAACATTTGTGTGTAAAGTACCATGATAATTTTTGGAGATAAACCTAGAAAAATAAAACTGTTAATCCTCTTAAGGAGCTCATATTCTAATGTGAGAGAGAACACATATGGAAGAAGACTTCAGTTCCTTGGTTCTTAAGGACAGTGACAAAACTGATAGTAAAGATATTTATATCACTAGATTGAAAACATTGCTGTTCCAAAGACTCTTGGTTTCAGGGTCCAGAGAATTTGAGGGGAAGTAGTAGTTAAAATGCTAGTGATAGTAGTTCAACATACTATTTCCTGTCTCTTCCTCAGAATATCTTACTGTTTCAATTATGATGTTTGCTTGCCTACCCTGAATTATTTGTTAATTAGTGAGGATGACTGATCTCTTCTTCATAAGAGTTACTTTTACAGATAGCGGGTGTGAGGGCTGGGGTGGAAGCAAGCTGAAATTCCACTATAACAAAATCAAAAATAATAAACAAATTCTTTGGTTTAATTAGAATAATGTTGGGTCATATGTGGCCAAAATAAGTGTACCATCTACTTGGAAAATTTTCTAAAGTTAATGATAATGCTATTTGTTTTAGCCGAAATTTGATATGATTTCTTAGTCTTTCACCAGAAGTATAAAGGAATCTCTTAATTTGGGAATATTTCCTAATTGCTAAAGATGACTCTTGTAGCTTTTTACAGAAACATAAACTCCTTTTAGAATAAAGATTGTATAATGGTTAAATGAAAATTCTCAAGGCTGCCAGCATACATACTCATGCTCATTACTGTGGCTGAAAACAGAAAGATGAATTCACGCTTAAATACTAATTTCATTAATTATCCATCTCTGAAGTGAATTTTAAGAAAAATCTTTTTCCCCTAAATGAATTGAACACAAAATATATTCTCATTTTTTTTAAATGAAAGAGATATGGGTGAAGATTATGATACATTTATTTTGATACTTAGCTGAATCCATGATGAGCCCATTCATTTCTTTGGGCATTCCCACTCAAAGACAAACCCAATCTTGCCTTATCCTATGTAATTTGTGCATATCTTTCTGTAATTTCTCCATACATTATTTACCCAATACACTAAGCAGATTCCTTTGATTTTTCAATATTATTTGTATGACAATGTAACACCTATTATCTATTAATTTGTGTTTCACTCTAAATATGTGACTGATTTACATACTTTTCTTATCATACAAAGCTATGTGATACAAAGGGATACAATGCAAGACCTTGTTAAGCATCTTCAGTGTGAAAGACAGTGTATGAAGAAGTGAGATAGGGAATAAATATTAGAGATAGCTCAATATAGCATTATCTTTGATGATATGTTTTATAACATTTCTTGCATATATAAAATCTTTGTCAATATATTGCAACCAATCCATTTTTCTTTTACCATTGAGTTTACCTGTAACTTTTATTGTTGTAAGATCATGGTAATTGGTGATTGATAACAGTCAGTGTGGTTCATTCAATTCCCACAATTAATCACTTGCTGTATTAATCCCCTCAATTCCCTCACTTTTCTGGAACATTACTGTGTTGCTATAATAAGCATGAAAAATCTTGCACTTTAACTTAAAATAAAGTAACAATCTCTTACTAAAAAGAGAATTAGACAATGTAATAAGAGAAAGATATAAAAGCTAAGTGGAATAGGAAATTTTGAGAAAGCAATAGAATTAGGGTTTTTTAAAAGTACTATGTACATGTGTATATTAATGACTTTTAAATATATCTGGCATGGAAATTCTGACTATGTGATTATGTCCTATTAATAAGTTATCAAAATCTAATTAAGGATTTTACATTTAAAATGCATTAATAATTGTAAAGAAAGTGAAATTATTTTTTTTCCATTTTTAAAATATTTTCTGGTAATTTTAAAAGACAGAAATGTTCATTTTATAGTTAAATATTCATGATTTTTTTTCTGATTCTCATATCAGGTAGAGGATTTAGGTAAAGATAGAAACAACAAGCAATATATAAAAAAATAAATTCTCTAAAGTTTCAGGTTTGGAGAGCCAAATTTTAAAAAGTGTACCTGTCACTAGCAGAATAATCTAGAAACCTCTACAAGTGATTTGGATCCACAAAAACAAAGCTTCTTCAAAAGTGTCTTGAGAATGAGGCCTGTTTTAGAATGTTCAAGAGCAGGTATTTCTAGGGATGTCTGAGACTCAAAATGTGCTTATTATATGACATTGGAAATTAGTTATTAGGATAAGCGACCTTATGTTAATATTGATGAACACATAAATTACTTTGACCTTTTGTTTCATGATTTTTATGTTTATATGTGTTTGCTTGGTTATTTTGGTGACATGTGAATATTTCTTCTCAAAATAGGTCCACTGTGGATCTTCTCAGTAGTTTGATCTATAAACTGACATATAATTCTGATTATAAATCTATGAAAAACCTTATAGATTTGACTTATTGATAAATGATCTGTGATAAATAGTAGACTGCCCATTCTCTCATAAAGACTAAGTTAGCTCTAGAATTGAGTCACAAGATGGAGTCAATGTGATTTATTCAATTCCTACAATTGACCACTTGATGTACTAATGCACTCGATTCTCTTAATTACTGAATGACAAGAGGGTAAACCTCTTCAGTGACCATACTGAATTTGGTATCTATATGATGAGCCCCTGTAAGTCATTAGGCATATTCATGATGTATAAACTAGCCCAGATCAGAACATGTCCATATTAATCAATAGCATACTCAGGTCTATGAATGACTATTCCCTCCAGCCTGCACAACATATAAAGAGCCATTTGTAAGAAAAGAAAGGTAGAAAAGAGAGAAGAAAGAAAAAAAAAAAGAAAAGAAAAAAAACAGACTCTCAAAATTTGAAATAATCCCATTTGTTGCTCTATTACTTCCACACTAGTCATGGTACCAAAACAAAGTTAACTTCACTTTCATAAGGCAGTACTTCAAATAATTGAAATGAGTTCTTCTGTCTTCTCTTCTACAGGTCAGATGTTATAAGTTTCTTCAAGTAATCTTCTAAATCTCATCACCCTGATCACTCACTTCTAGTTGTACAATAGCTTTTTGCCTTCTTGTTTTTTTCAGAATTGAGTGGAAAAGTCCTGACCATACTAGAGAATGGCAGAATCACCCCCTTGCTATGTTCTATCATCATGTTACTATTTATGCAGGCAAAGGTTTTTTTTTAATTCATATTAACTTTGCACTCCACTAGCAAATATATGTTTTTCATACCCAGTGACTACCTCATATGTATTTCTATACATCCATCATTTAGAAGCCACTGCTATTGAATTTAGAACATGGTATAGACTTCACAAATATTGGGAAGCAACAACTAAAATTTTCTATTTGAAAAAAGTTTGCTGGTAGACTTCTGGAGAAGACACACAGATCTATCTAAGTTCCTTCTTGCCTTCAGAGTACTTTTTTTTCCATGACAAATCCTTGGAATTAGGGCTTAACTGAAAAAACCCACAAATACATTACCAACAGAAGATATTATCAAAATTCGCAAGTAAAGGTCTGTTTTTGCTTTCAGGCAGGGACGGTTAGATCAGGCGCAAACTGCAGTCAGCATTAGTACAGAATGCAGCTCACACTGAGCAGACCAGAGGGGGGTGGGATGTGATCTTAGCCAGCAGAAAATCTGCAGGGAGCACTTTACCACAGTGTGGCTACTTTGCCCTGGCAGCAAGCCAATAGATCAGCAAATAAATTATAAACACAGGGGGTATAGACTATAACCCCCAAAAGATAGAGTCTCTCAGGACCTAAACACACCAATCCCAGTACCAGGAGTGATTCAGCATGCTCTCAGAGTCTTAGAGTGCAGATGCAGCACAGCCATTACTGTTCTGCTAGTGCTTCACTGCTAGCTCCTGCAATCTGTAGAGGAAGCTTGGTAATACCATCCGACCCAAAAAAGTGGACCACATTTGCTTTTTTGTTGTTATTGTTGTTGTTTTCTTTGACAAAATGAGCAAAAAATTAAATGATGCTCTAACAATAGCTTCTATACAGATAGAGAGCAGACTTTAAACCCTGAGGAAACTAAAAATATATTGTCTCCAGATGAATCCCCAAAGGGGGATATGATCTGGTCCCCAACACACAAGACTCTCATAGAAGAAATGAAAAAGACTCTTACAAGAGAGCTAGGAGAAAAATGGAGAAAGGAAAAGGAAGCTTGGCAAGAGGGTCTGGATAAGTCATACCACTCATTTAAAGATAGAGTGGATAAAGAAATTGAATCCCTGGAAAACAGAATTAATGAATTGGAGAAGATAAATGATTCCAAGGAAAACAGAATTAGTGAATTGGAAAAAGGAAATAGTTCTCTAAAAATAAAATTGGCAAAATGGAAAAAAATTCCATAGAACAAAACAACTCACTTAAAAACTCAATTGGACAATTATATATCCTTTCAGTCCAACTCCTCATTTTAGATGACAAAATTGGGTCCCAGAATGTTTAAGGGACTTAACCAGTATCACAGAACTAGTAATTATCACAGGCAGGATTTGAACTTAGAGTTTCTAACTTTAGTCCAGGATTCTATTCACTGCATTAGCAAATAAAAACACAAACCCCAGTCTATTCATTCCTTTTAGAAGCCAGATCACAGAAGCTCAGAGTTGTAAGAAACCTCCAAGGCTTTTCCAAATTCAGTTCTCCAACTACCTGTATCCAACTCTCATGTGTAAGAGAACCTTTATGCACATTAATTTTCTCTTCTGTAAAATGGGGATAACAATAACATCCATTTTAGAGGGTTGTCAAGATCAAACAAAATGTAAAGTATGTGAAATTATTGTATTATCATTATTAATGATTTCATCATTATTTATAATTAGAGTTAATATTTATATAACAGTGATTTGGGATTTGCAAAGCTTTAAAAATACGTATTAACCTTTATTATTACTTTAAATTTATTTTAAAATGTTTATTGACATTTTTTCATATCACCTTCATTTCCATATATTTTTTTCTTTTCTCTTGCATACTCACTATGCAAATTCTTGTAACAATGAATTTAAAAACCAGGTCTAATATTATATACCTGTTACATATTCATAATCCCTGACTTCCATTAGGAAGGTAGTTCCACTATGCCCCTACTAATATGTCACTACATATTCCTTGTAAAAATGTCACAAGATCCAAGAAAGATCAGGTGGAAATTTTACCTTCTATTTATATGGGATTTCCCTAAATTAAAGGAAATTGAGAAATTAAAAATCACTTTTCAGGACTTTCCTTTAAAAACCCAAATTTAATAATTCCTGTAAATCCCTAAAATTAGGTACTCTTCAATTAAAGTTTGTGATTTATTGCAAACTTTTAACTCTCTTAATCACTCCTCCCTTACCAGCCAATTGTCTGGAATAAATCTCATGATATTCAACTAGACACTAAAACACAATGTAAGCATGAATCACAAAATGTAAAAAGAAAGGTCTTTTCAATGAAGCTGTTGAGGACACTTTTTTATCTTTTCAAAGTGAATTAATATTAAAATAATCCCAGCCCACACGTTTACCTTGATACTCTTCCAGAGTCCATAAATATAGTGATTACTATTCAGATTTGCTTGGCTCATTTATTTGGCTCTGCGTAAGATTAGAAAAAAAACAAGAGTTGAGTGAGCCAGTTAAATAATGTGCTTTCTTCTTCATCCTGTAATAAGGTAACTGAAGCTAACAACAGTCAAATAGTCCACCAATTTGCTCACAGCAAGTGTATAATTAACCCAGGATTAGACTAAGACACACATACATACGGAGACAAAAAAGTCTATTAAGGCCATGGAATGTTGTGTTTAAATGTATGTACAATGGAAAGTCTATAACCATTTGACATTGCCATGCTACCTATACTGGACCAGCTAATTCAACTAACACCTCTCCAAGAAGTTTTCTCTGATCATACTCAAAGTAATGACCTTCTCTGGAAAGACACACACACACACACACACACACACACACACACACACACACACACACACTATGATCCATTACTAGAATTGAAACATCGGGATTCATTTGGTCTTGGAAACTTCTTAATGACAACTCTCTATCCCATTTTGGATCTACCTCATAGTAAGGTTTGAATCTGATTCTTGTCCCAGAATATGCACATTTCCCTCAAGCAAAAAAGCTACCAAGACATTAACATAGTTCATATTTATTCAAAGGCATATAAAGAACAGAGACGTTCTAGTAAATTAGACATTAGATAATGGATTAGTTATAGGCTATTTTACAAGGGATTCATCTATTTCTTCTTTCCCAGAGGAGCAAGCCACACATTCCCTGCAAAATTCACAATACTTTCTCAGAGCATAGGACCGTCCTATATCAGCTGCTCATATCTTTCCTTCTGAAAAAAAATTAATACATAGCTTTCTAAGTAAATGTTCAGGTCATAACGATACTTACATTTCATTACATAGTGTCTCCCATTTCTATCTGAGCTTATCACCATTGTTTCATATGATACCTGTAGTTAGAGAATTTCCAGGATCATCTGACTCTATTAGATACAAAGAAAATGCTGATCAAGAGTTTCCACTGCTGGGTATTTCCTATGCCAATGAAATCCCAAGTCAAAAGGTCCAGCTTCTATCGTTTGAGTCTTCAGTCTGCTTCAATTTCTATTTCTTCCCATATTTCTCTAAATTTTTTATGTCTTCATTCCAAATGGTATAATCTATTACATTCATTTACCTAATTTGCTCAACTATTCCTCAATCCTGGGATCCATATTATGTTTCCAGTTATTTAGCATAAATAATGCTGTATATAAACATTTTTATGTATATGAATCTCTTCTCATCCTAAATAATCTCTTTAAAATATAATCTCAGTAGTAGAAGTTCTAAATCATAGTGTATATGTAATATAAAATTTTTTCTTGTATAATTCGTAATTGTTTTCAATGGCAATTTTACCAATTTTCAGCTCCACCAGTGGTTTAGTGTCTGTCAGACAGGATCTCTAACTGCAAGTTTACCCATATTTGGTTTTTTTGTTTGTTTTTGGTTTTTGGGGGGTTTTTGTTTTTATTTTTGTTTTTGCTAAGCGTAGTTGGGGTTAAGTGACTTGCCCAGGGTCACAAAGCTAGGAAGCATTAAGTATTAAATCTGAGGCCTAGATGCCCCAGGTTTACTCATATTTTAACACAGTACCTTTGCTAGCTTGATGGATGTGAGGTGATAACATGAGTTATTTTCATCATAATTCTCTCAATATTAATGACTTTGGAAATTTCCAGATAGTTATTTGTATTTCTTTCTAAATTGTTTGTTTTATCCTTTCAGCCAAGTCAAAAAAGCATTTTTTAATGTTCACTATATGCCAGACAGTGCTAAACACTGGGATTACAAGAAAAGCAAAAACAACCCCTACCTTCAAGGACCCCACTGTCTAAAAGGAGAAGAGACAACATACAAATAACTTCATAAAAACAAGCTATGTAAATTATAAATTGAAAATAATTAATAGAGAAAAGCCATTATAATTAAGGGGAAGTATCAGGTCAAGCTTCTTAATGAAAACAGGATTTTACCTGAGACACAACCAGGCATGGGGCATCGTCAATGAAAATGCATAAAGTGAGAGATAAAGTTAGTAAAATCATTTGAGTAAAATCAAATAGATGATTGTCTGAACTTGTACTGTACATGGAGAGCTAAAAGGAAATAGGAGGGAAAAGGGGAAAGGGAGGAGCTGATAGAAGGGACAGCAGATTAAAGGAAGGGGTCAGAAGAAGAACCCTGGTGGGGAGAGACAGCATGAAAGGAGAGAGCAAAATATAAACTCGGGGAAAATAGGATGGAAGGAAATGCACAGTTAGTAAATCATAACTGTGAATGTAAATAGGATGAATTCTCCCATAAAATGGAAGCAGAGAGCTGAGTGAATTAAAAAACAGAATCCTACAATAAGTTGTTAACAAGAAACACATTTAAACCATAGAGATATATAGAGAGAGTAAAAATAAGGGGATAGAGCAGAATATATTACATATTTTTATAAAACCAATTCTTAGTTTTATTTACTAATTCAATACTTTTCTTACTTTCAATTTTATGAATCTTTCCTTTGATCTTCAGGATTTCTAATTTGGTATTTAATTTGGGATTTTCAATTTGTTCTTTTTCTAGTTTTTTTTTTTAATTGTATGTCCAATTCATTGATATCCTTTTTCTATCTTTTATTTATGTAAATATTTAGAGATATGAATTTCCCATAAGAACTGCTTTGGCTTTATCCCATAAGTTTTTATGTGTTTTGATAAATCCAAAGATTCCAGCTTCTGGTATAAAAACTCACTATCTGTTGAAAACTGCTGGGAAAACAGTGCAACTGAAACTAGGAATAAACCAACATTTCACATCCGATTCACAATAAAGCTAAAATAGGTATGTGATTTTTGACATAAAGGGTGATGCTATAAGCAAATTAGTAAAGCAAGAAATAATTTACCTATCAGATCTCTGGGGATGGAAGGAATTTATGATCAAACAAAAAATAGAGAATTTTATGAACTGCAAAAGTGATCAATATTATTATATGAAATCAAAAGGTGTTTGCACAAATAAAACCAATGCAACCAAGATTAGAAGGAATGAAGAAAACTAGGAAACCATAGTTTTAGCCATTGTTTCTCATAAAGACTTTATTCTAAAATATATAAAGAAATGACTCAAGCTTATAAGAATATAATCATTTCCCACTTCCATGAATGATTAAAAGACATGAACAGGCAATTTTAGATGAAGAAAATAAAGCTATCTATAGTCATATGAATCACTATTAATTAGAGAAATGCAAATGAAAACAACTCTGAGGTACCACATCACACCTATCAGATTGGCAGAAAAAGAAAATGATAAATGTTGGAGGAGACGTGGGAAAACTGGGACACTAATGAACTGTTGATGGAGTTGTGAACAGATCTAGTCATTCTGAAGAGCAATTTGGAACTGTGACCAAAGGACAATCAAACTTTGTATCCTTTTATCCACCAATACCATAACTAGGTGTGCATTCCAAAAAGATAATCAAAAAAGGAAATGAACCCACATGTAAAAAAAATATATTTGTGGCAATTCTCTTAATGCTGGCAAAGAATTGGAAACTGAGGGGATGCCTATCAATTAGGGAATGGTTGGATAAATTGTGGTATGTGAATATAATGGAATACTACTGTTTTGTAAGAAATGATGAACAGGTGGATTTCAGAAAAACCAGGAAAGACCTACATGAAATATTCAATGAAATGAATAGAACCAGGAGAACATTAAAAGCAGCATTGTGTTATAATTAACAATGATAGATTTAGCTCCTCTCAGCAATAAAATGATCTAAGACAATTCCAAAAGACTTGTGGTGAAAAATATCATCCACATCCAGAGAAAAAACTATGGTGCCTAAATGCAGAGCAAAGCATACTATTTTTACATTTTAAAATTAGTTTCTTCTTTTTTCTTTCTTATTTTTTCCCTTTTGTTCTGATTCTTCTTTCACAATGTGACTAATGTAGAAATATATTTAACATGATTGTAGATGTATAACCTATATCATATTGCTTGCTGTCTTGAGAAAAAAGGATGGACAGAAGAGAGGGACAAAAATTTAGACCTCAAAAGCTTACAAAAATGAACATTGAAAACTACTTTTACATGAAATTGGGGAAAAAATCAAATACTATTAAGTGTAAAAAAATTAGAGTTGGTTACCAAGGGGTCATATCTTGACTGACCCGATTTTGTCAAACTCAGATTATTTCCCTCTTTTGGAAAGGGTTACTAAAATGATATAAGGGAATGATTTAGGTATAATTTACCAAAATTTTTTAAAAGCACTGAATAAGGCTTTGCATGCCAACCTTTTGAAAAAGGTGAAGCAATATAAGCTAAAACATGACAGAACAATTACATGAAGTCAGAACCAGCTGGATAGACAGATCCAAATAATAGTCATTGAGCCTTGAGGTCAAATTGGAAAGAAATCTCCAGTGAATTGCTTCAGTACTCTGAGATGAGCCTTATGACATTTAATACCTTTATCAATCAATTGGACAAAGGCAAAAATGACAAACTTTGGATCTTCCATATGAGAATGAGGTAATACTCTAGAAATATCCTTCCCATATTAAGCATAACCATTAATGACTTCTCTTTAATGTAGTTAGTTGGTTATTAAATATTTTGCATTATTGAACACCTATATATGCCAGGTACTTTGCCAACTCTAACGCAATTTGTAACATATATAGGCATTGATAAATGCCTTTTGAAAGATCATCAGCTTCTTGAAGCTTCTTTATTCACAAAAAGCTATTTGCTCCTTATAAGATCTTTCTCTACCATCTATAGCAGGGTTGCCAAACATTTTATGTGTATACCCTGGATTCTCCTTAGTAATCTGGTGAAGCCTATGGATCCCTTCTCAATTTCTAGATTCATAAAATAAAATTCATAGGATTACAAAAGGAACCAGTTATATTGAAATGAATTCTCCCAAATTTTTTATAAATATGTATATAAGTGTATATGTGTTCATATATACAAACATATATTGTTCATGTAGGGGGTATGTACATATGTGTGTATATACAGGTATAGGGAGCATAGGAGCTCAGCTTAAGAACTCTTGTCCTAAATTTTCAATAACTCTTTCTTGTCTCCTCCAACTCTCTGATACTGCTTATGGTTCAGGTTATTTTTTTTTTTGGTCTTTTGATGCTGTTGTTTAAGAATTTCTATTCTTTCAAGTCACACGTAATCTATCTGATAACTTAAAGAAAAAAAGAGACAACTCTGCAGCTCTTTCATTCCCTTCTCTAATAAGGAAATTAACTGTCATATTTGTGTTTTGTGACACAATGATAGTTGCTATTTGATGCTGGAAGAACACAACACTCAGCACACTCTCTGCAAGCCACTGCAAAATTTCTCTTGCTCATCAAAGTCACTGGAAGTAAGACCTCATTTATCCTTTGTTTGTGGCCCAGATCCTTGAGAGCATGGAGTGTGTATCCCTAGTGTCAATCATGGCATCTGTCACATAATAGAAGTCAAATAGAAACTTATTGAATTGAATTGGATTCCTGGGGCTGATAGCCAGATTTTTAGGCCTGTTTACCCTATGCTCAAATTTATTGCCTGAATGAGGCTTTTTATTTATCAGTCCCTCTCCTCTACTGGATATTAGCTAGCTCAGCTGCCTTTGATTTATAAATATCAGATTCCTGGCAAGGATCTAAAATGAACAGAAGCTATTTCTGGGCCAAAATCTTAATAAGAAACCCAATTTTTACCCCTCCTTACCTCTTCTTTTCTGAAGACCAGATATAAGAGATTTCTCCATTTCCTTGCTTCAAAGTATTCTATCCCCTATTCTCCTTGACAATCCCCCCAGATTTTATCTCATAGAATTTGGGCCTACAAGGTACTTAACTGGTATGATGGGTTTTTTCTTCTTACAAGCTTTTTGGTATTTTTTGATGTTCCCCCCCCCCCAAACAAAACTCTCCCAAAACTTAATTGACTGAGGGTTGGAAGAGGCTCAGAAGGACAAGGTGATGTTTCAATTGTGCCTCCTTTAACAGAGCTTCCAAATCACCTCTTTCCATAATAACATGGTTTTTTGTTCATCTAAAGACATTAAAATGTCCAGTCATTTGGAATGGGTCCCTTCAGACATTTTTGATACCCCAAGATCAAGGAGAATCACCATTTCTTACCTGCTAATCAGACTGGTTTCCAGAAGAGGCCTGCATTAAACCATAGTAAGTATAGAGATATCCCTGTTGAATATCCCTTCTAAATTATAACTAAGAAGTATCCTTTTAATAAATATTGAATGGCCTCAATCTCATTTTGTTATAACATCTGACTTAAACTAGCATAATATGAGTTCAGGTCATTCCATTACAAAGATTATCTAGCTGAATCCCAACATTTGGTAGAAAAGGAAATCAAAACCTCGTAAGATAATACATCCCCCAATGTCACTCATAGAGTAATAAGCAAAGCCAAAGAGAATCAGCAGGCTGGTCTTTAGATTCTAAATCCAAGGTTGTTGGGTTTTTTTTTCCCCTCTCTACCAGAGATAACTGATATAAATTCCAGTGAATAAAATTCTAGGCCAAACAAGACATGAGTTTGAATCCAGTCTCAGATACTTATAAGCTGTGTGATCCTGGGCAAATCATTTAATCTCTATTTGCCTTAATTTCCTCAATTGCAAAGTGGAGATAATAATAGCACCTATCTCACAGGTTGTTGTAAGGAGCAAATGAGATAATATTTGTAAAAGCACTTTTCATACACCGTACATAATACTCATGACCCACCACATAGTTGGAATTATGTAATTGTTTCTTTTTTTCTTTTCTTCTTTACCATGCTGCCTCAGAGTCCCATATTGCATAGTCTATCTTAACAGTTTTCTCACATTTGAATTTCAAACCATTTTTTTTTATTATGTGGAACATGATAGCTCAAATTCATTGTCTTAGGCAAAACTGGGTTTTTCAACTAGTCATGAGGGGAACAATTCATCAGGCCAGACATGATATCAGAAATTATGAAATCCACATTCATGGAGAAATACTGCATCACAGTTCTGGTTTTCTCCTAAATAAATCACAAAGGGAATACAAAGTAAGACTTGCAGAGACTTTTTCTGGCATTAAATCTTCATCACTTTCTACTCGTATTTTTCTTGTTAGGTACATAGCTGTTGTTGCAAATCATATATTGATACCTTTAACTTTGTTACCCAGCAGAAGGTCATGAAAAAAAAAAACCCAACAACAATCAAGTGTTGAAGCTTTGGAAAGATATACTGCTTCCAAGATGCTAATGAAGTTGACAATCCTATAGGTAGCCTAAGTAATAATATAATCTTGAAAGCAGCATGACATTAGTTCCTAAAGGCCACTATCACCATATACCATGCTTGTAAAACCAAAACCTGTTTTTGAAATATAGGAAAGTACATCAGAAAGGCTCAGAATAGGAACAAATGCAATGGGCACCCATATTGACACTTAAAATGCAGAAGCCAAGCACCAGAGTAAGCAATTCCTATTTTAAGGAGCCATATAATAATTTTGGCCATAGATGTCCAGATGAATTTGGCCTGATGAATTGATAGAGATACAAGCTTTTAAAAATAAAACTAAGTCCAGTTGATCTTTCCCTGAACATTCATAACTTGATACAATTACTACACTGTATATCAAAGCTGAGATTCATTTGTTCAATTATTAACTTTGAAGGGGGGATCTAAGAAAGGGGATTGGTAAAAAAAAATCAGCAAGTATTATTCATAATGGAGATATGTTAGAAGTCTTCCAAATAAAATCAGGGGTGAAGAAAGAATGTCCATTATCAATTTTATTATTCAATATTGTACTGGAAATGCTAGCTATTATAATAAGAAAAAATAAAGGAATTAAAGAAATTAGGATAAGTAATGAGAAAACAAAAATATTACTTTTTGCAAATAATATGATGCTGTATTTTGAGAATCAACTAAAAAGTAATGAAATAGTTAATAACTTCAACAAAGTTGCAGGATACAAAGCAAACCTCCATAAATCACTCACATCACTATATATTGCCAACAAAGTCCTATAGAAAGAAGTAGAAAGAGAAATCCCATTAAAAAAAATAATAAATAATATAAAATATTTGGGAGTCTACCTGCTAGGTCAAACACAGGAACTATATGAACATAGTTATGAAATACTTTTCACACAAATAAATTCAGGTCTAAACAACTGGAAAAAATATCAAATGTTCATAAGTAAACTTAAGTCAATCTAATAAAAATCATAATTCAAGTGGCAGCTAGGTGACACAGTGGATAGAGCACCAGCTCTGAAGTCAGGAGGACCTGAGTTCAAATTTGGCTTCCGACACTTAACACTTCCTAGCTGTGTAATCGTGGGCAAGTCACTTAACCCCAAGTATCTCAGCAAAAAAAAAACCAAGCTAACAAACAAAAATGACAATTCTACCCAAATTAATTTATTTATTCAATGCCATACCAACCAAATTACCAAAAATACAGTGTCAGAAAAAATAATAACAAAGTTCATCTAGAAGAATCAAAAAATCAAGGATATTAAGGGAATCAGTGAAAAAAAGAAAGAATGTGAAGAAAGGTAGTTGTACTAGATCTTGAACTTTATTATAAAGTAGTAATTTTCAAAACAATCTAATATTGGTAGGCTAAAAACACAATACATTATAGTAAATGACCATAGTAACTGAATATATGATAAACCCCAAATTCCAAAATTTTGAAACAAAACTCATTATTTGAGGAAAAACCACAAGGAAAATTGGGAAACAGCATGGAAGAAATTAGGTGTAGATCACTAGCTGACAGTATATGACAAGAAATGGAAAAAAATGGGCATCTGATTTACATATAAAGTGTGATACTATAAGTAAATTGAGAGACATAATAGAATAGTTTTCTTGTCAGATCTATGGTTAAGGGAAGAATCTTAGACCAAACAAGACATAAAGAACATTAGAAAAAATAGATAATTTGAAAATAGATAATTTTGATTATATAAAACTGAAAAGCTTTTGCACAAATCAATGTGACCAAAGTTAGAAGGAAATTAAAAAAATTTATTTTCAAAAGTATCTCTGATAAAGTCCTCATTTCTCAAGTATAGAGAACTGAGTCAAAATTTTAAGAATATAAATCACTTTCAAATTGATATGTAATCAAAGGATATGAACAGCAGTTTTTAAATGAAGAAAATAAAACTATCCATGGTCATATAAAAACTTCTAAATCACTATTTATTAGCAAATTAAAACAAATTTGAGGTACCACCTCATATCTATCAGATTAACTAATATGACAAAAAATAAAATGATAAAAGCTGGAGGAGATATGATGAAACCAGGAACTAATGCATTGTTGGAGGAGTTGTAATCCAATCATTCTGGGGAATAATTTGGAACTATGCTAAAAGGGTTTGGAACTGTGCATAATCTTTGATGTAGCAATGCCACTTATTAGGTCTGTATTCCAAAGAGATTTTTTTAAGTGAAAGGGAAGGACTTATTTGTACAAAAATATTTATAGCAGCTTTTTTGTGATGACTAAGGATTGGAAATTGAAGCAATATCTATCAAATGGGGAATGGTTGAATAAGCTGTGGTATATGACTGTGATAGAATGTTTTTGTGCTATAAGAAATGAAAAGTAGGATGCTTTCAGAAAACCCTGAAAAGACTTACATAAACTGATGTAAAGTAAAGTGAGCAGGACCAGGAGACCATTGTAAATAGTAACAATATTATATGATGAAGAACTGGAAATGACTTAGCTCTTCTCAGCAACAACACTGATGCCAAAGGACTCGTGATGAAACATCCTCCTCCAGAGAAAGAACTGATGTGATCAGAATACAGATTGAAGAATACTATTTTTCACTCCCTTGCTTTCTTTTTTGTTGTTCAAATCTTCTTTTAAAAATGAATAACATGTTGTGGCAGCTCTTTTCATAGTGGCTAGAAACTGGAAATTGAATAGATGCCTATCAATTGGAGAATGATTGAATAAATTATGGTATATAAATGTTATGAAATATTATTGTTCTATAAGAAATGACCAGCAGGATGAATATCAAGAGGCTTGGAGAGACTTACATGAACTGATGCTGAGTGAAATGAGCAGAACCAGGAGATCATTATACACTTCAACAACAATACTATATGATGATCAATTCTGATAGACATGGCTCTCTTCAACAATGAGATGATTCAAATCAGTTCCAACTGATCTGTAATGACCAGAACCAGTCACACCCAGAGAAAGAACACTGGGAAATTAATATGAATCACAAAATAGTATTTCCACTCTTTCTGTTATTGTTTGCTTGCATTTTTGTTTTTTCTCCTCAAGTTATTTTTACCTTTTTTTCTAAATTCAATCTTTCTTGTGCAGCAAAATAACTGTATACTTATGTGTACATATATTGTACTTAACCTATACTTTAACATATTTAACATGTATGGGATTACCTGCCATCTAGGGAAGGGGGGAGTGAAGGAGAGGAAAATTGAAACAGAAGTTTTGCAAGGGTTAATGTTGAAAAATTACCCATACATATGTTTTGTATATAAAAATCTATAATAAAACATATAAAATAAAATAAAATATAAAAAGGAAAAATTACCCATGCATATATTTTGAAAATAAAAATCTTTAATAAAAAAATTAAAAAATAAATTATATGGAAAGATTTTACATGATTACACATATATAACCTATATCAGATTGCTTACTATCTCAGGGAGGGGCAAAGAGAAAAGAGGGATGAAGGGAAAGTTAGAATTTGAAACTCAAAACTAAAAAAAAAAAGTTAAAAATTGTTTTAACATGCAATTGGAGAAAATGTTATTTTTTTAAAAGAAAGAAGGGGTTTAATTCTTTATGATCACTATATTTTTTCTTAATTTCCTATAGGATAAAATTAATGACAGAAATAACCTCTGTCTATCTATGTAGCTCTCAGATTCTGCCTCTTTCATTTTTTGTTTCTGTCTTTTTATACATATATGTGTGTGTGTCCCATTCCCTTCACTAAAAGGATACCACAATTATCTAGCAGATTTTCAAATCAAAAATTTCTTTTCTCCATTCTAGTTTTTCTTCTGGGTGACAAAATAAAACTAGAAACCTAGGTCATAAAATTGCATGAAATAAGTGGTAGCTTATGAGGTACAGAGAAATAATACACTGATTTCTGAGTTACAGGCTTAGTCACAACTTTGATCCTCACCATCTCCTGAATCTTGACTTGTTTAACTTCAGAATGAATTAGAAAAGATAATCATCAAAGTCCTCTTAAATCTGAAATTCTCTGCTCTTTCCTATCTATTTAGAAGCTTGTGTTTACACATTTGAGAGTATTTTTATTAGACCTCCCTTTGGAGAGTCTCTCAGTTTTTTAAACCTTTGTGAGAAATGACTTACTTAATGTAAGGAAAACTTCTCACTCAAAAGTCCAGCTTCTTCACTTGCAAGAGAATGTGTTAAACTGCATTGATTTAAATTTATCTATGCTATTGAAAATTAGAGATCTACTTTCCATAGCCTGCTTTCTTCTTCTTAAGTATAAGATGGGAGAGAGGTGACCATAATTGTACTGAAAAAACGTTCTAGTTGTTTTTTTTGCAAGATCGATATGATTTAATACAGAGGCATAAGTGCCTCTCCCTCCCAAAAAAGCTAATATAATTTTGGGCTACATCAGTGTAAATATAACATTTGTGACTCAGGAGATAATGATCTCCCTGTACTTTGTCTTAGCCAGACATCATCTGAAGTATTGTGTTCAGTGCAGAGTCTTTTGATTTAAGAAGGACATTGATGAGTTGAAGAATTTCCAGAGGAGAAAAATTAAGCTGATGAAAGGGCCTAGAGATGAGCATATATAAGCTAGAGAAAAGGAAACTTAATGGGTTCTTCATAACTATCTTCAAATATTTAGGAGTCGGACATGTGCAAGGAAAATCAGGATTCTTCTGTTTGGTCCCAGGAGAAAGAAATAAGAGAATGGATAGAAGTTGGAGGAGGTAGATTTCTGCTATAAGGAAAACTTTCTAACACTTAGATCCACCCAAAAGTAGGCCATCAGGAAGTAATGATTTCCCCTTCATGGGATGTCTCGAAGCAAAGGATGAATGGCCCCTTGTTGGGTGAGTAAAGGCTGCAACTTAATTCCATAAATATGAACAAAGTGACTTCTATAAGCTAGGCACTGTTCTCTGCATTAGTAATGGAAAGCAAGATATAGAATGCTTCCTTCTCTCAAGAAAGAGGATAATGTAAAAGGGGAGGGGAGGAAAAGAGGGAGAATACAAAAAAAAATGTACCTTATAAATTAAAAGTAATAAAGTGAGGTAAAAAATGTCTACAACTGGGAAAATTCGAGAAGGCCTTACCAAAGAGCTATCATTTAAGCTGAGATTTGAAAAAAATAAGGAGTAAAACCAGGAAATATGTGTGTGTGTGTGTATATATATATATATATATATATATATATATATATATATATATGTATATATATATATATATACACATACATAAAACCATATTAAATACAATTACTGAAATGTGATAAATTTCTATGAACCAGGAAATATATATAATATATAAAACCATATTAAAGACAATTACTGAAATGTGATTATATATATATATATATATATGTATAAACATACTAAAGTTACCAAAAAATAAGGATTATTTTTAAATTATTTGTATATTTTTACATGATCTTAATTTCTCAACATATCCATCTCCATTCTTTATAACAGAAAAAAAGTAGGAAAAGTTAATCAAAACAAAGGCACACTTATCAGCAAAGTCCTGAATATATATACACACACACACACACACACACACACACTTATATATATATGGTGTCCCACATCCACAATCCATAACCTCTGCAAAAAGAGAGAGAGAGGTTCATTTTCAGCTTTCTTCTTTGGGGCCAATCTTGGTCACTGTAACTACTATGTTCAATTTTGATTTATTGACTGATTGACTTGTTGAGTAAAAGAGGCAATGAATGAATATGTGGCGAATTTGAATACTGCTTTGCCTACATGGTCAGTGACTCAAAATCATAAGAATTAAAGGATCAAAGCATGGTCCATTTCTCTGTTTAGGGGGGTGTCTGGATAGGGGTAGGTGAATGGGGTAATGGGTTAATAGATAAGATAGATAAGAGACAGAAATGGACATTTATTGACTTGTTGATTAGCTGACAGAAAGAATAGTAGTATAAAGGCTCAGTGATTCACAGGAGAGAAAATTCTAAGACAGATTCAACATATACAAGCAAGAAATAGAGGAGGAGAAGGAGGAGGAGGAGGAGGAGGAGGAGGAGGAGGAGGAAGAGGAGGAGGAGGAGGAGGAGGAGGAGGAGGAGGAGGAGGAGGAGGAGGAGGAGGAGGAAGGAAGGAAGGAAGGAAGGAAGGAAGGAAGGAAGGAAGGAAGGAAGGAAGGAAGGAAGGAAGGAAGGAAGGAAGGAAGGAAGGAAGGAAGGAAGGAAGGAAGGAAGGAAGGAAAGAAGGAAGGAAGGAAGGAAGGAAGGAAGGAAAGAAAAGAAAGAAAAAAAAAGAAGTGGAAGATTTCAGATAACATTTTATATTAAAGAGATATGCTCCTATGTACAATTACAGGATCTGGAGAAGGAAACATGGTAGACATCATTTGGGTGAAAACTAGTGGAGAAACAGAAGCCATATGGCCATGAGGTCTGTTGAAGACTACAGAGACAGAAGAATAAAATAAAAAAGAGGTTTGGAAAACAGATCACAAACCCCACATGGAGTCATGATATGGCACTAGGCAGGAAATTTAAGTCAGACATCTGCTAAAACTCTGGCAAAAGCAATTCTTGGTTTGGTCTTCAAGATAATATTCTTAAAAGTTAGAAGTGGCAAAAGTAACTATTTTTTACTAAACCTAATTCTGATCAACAAGGAGAAACTGGGTGCTAGAAGAGAAAGGGAACCTTTGGAGAGGAGGGATTATTCCATCCAGGAATCTGTAACAGAGGAACAGAAAGTCACACATAGTCTGACACATGCTCTAGATTTAGAGAGAATAGATTTTAAAATATTCAGAAAAAGCATAGATATATGCTTTTTTATCTCATAACCTAAAATTCAACATGGAAAATCAAATCAAGAAAGATGGGAAATTCTCCAAGGATAAAAATTTTAATACACAAATGAAACTAATTCTGATGAGCCAGGAAAGGAAATATTGCCTATAGAAACTGAAAAAGATACACAGGGAATCTTATAGCCAAATGGGATGTAAAAGAGACATTTACAATATTAGAAATAAGGGCTGGTTATTGACAATGGACACAAACAGTAACACAATCTCAGACAATAGTGTTAGAGTCTTAATTCTTAAAATGTCCTGATACTGAGGATAAAGATCAGGGCATTGAGATTCCTGAACTATTCAATTCATTTTGTATTTACTTCATCTTCAAAGAAGAATAATCTTTAGCTTAATATGGATAGGACAAAAATATTAATAGAAAGTGATAATTTAAAATAAGAGAAAGAAGAAATGGTAAGAGAAAATCTACATAACTGATCTCAGTGAGTTCAAAGAATTACATGATAAGTTTGTCTCATAAAAGACATTAGACTTAGATCTTGGACTGAGAGCAGAATTAAAATTGTAGTGGAAGGAATAAGGAATAAGATGTGTGGATATGTGTGCATAGATATAGATATGTCAATGTCTATATAATATATATAAACACATGAATATATGTGTGTTTGAGCTAATTTTTAACTATTCTTTTCCTTCTTAATATAGTATACTCCTCTAGAGAAACATTACATTGATGATTTTTCATTTACTCAATCTTAGTGATACCTATGAGGTAGAATTTTCTTCCTTGAACTTATAGAAGTAAATTGATTTTATACACACACACACACACACACACACACACACACACACACACACACTACCTCACTCATACACATAGAAGTAAAATTTTCTGCTTGGTATAAGGAATAAAATTTCCACAACCAAAGCTATCCAAAAGTGGAATGAATGGCTATCCTAGGGGGTCGTGGTCCTTCCTTAAGGGAAGGCTTCATGATGAGAATGGATGCCCACTTGTTAAGGTTGCTCTAGAAATGATTCCTTTTCATATATAAGTTGGATTGGATGACCTCCATGAGATCTTTTCTAATTCTGAGATTCTATGATTTTTGATTTTCTCCAATTTCAAATCTTTCTCTCCCTCATTATATTCATTCCTATTAGATTATAAGCTCCTTGAGAGCAGTAGCTCAATCCTTTCTATCTTTATGCCTTCACGATCAATCAGAATGTCTTGCAAATAACCAACCATAAACATTTGTTGAGTTGAATGATTATAGACTCAGCAATTACCTTCTCCGCATAGGACTTTCTCCATCTCTAAAATAGAAAGAGCAGTATTCTGGAAGAATTTAAAAACAAAGTAGTATTAAAGCCTTTTGAGTGCTTAGAGAAAAAGTATTCTTTCATTAAACACAATGTAACATTTTGTAATTGAAGAAATTGGAGTCAGGACCTGAAATTCAAATCCAGACTCTGACATATACTAGCTATCTGATCATGGGGAATTTAAGTTGCCTCTGTGATCTTCAGTTTCCTTAATGATGATTTTGAAAATAGTAATATTTGTACCATCAATCTTACAGGGTTGTTATGAGTAAATTGTTTTGCAAAACCTAGTGCTATAGAGAAAAGTTACTATTATAAAATTGTTTTATTGAAAGCCTGAATCTTTGTAATTAGAACAGGATTGCCCCCATCTTACGCCCAAAGTCACAGATGCCTATATAAGCAGCAGCCAACCTCCAATATTATCTGTAGTAAAACAGCTACCATAACTGTCCACCTTTCTAACATCTTCAGTCTTTTTTTTTTCAAAGCTTGGAAGATAGGATAATTTTCATGTTCTTTCCCCAGATGACCAGAAAAAAAGATGAAAGAATAAAAAAATAAGACAAAAAGAAGGCACAGTGTTGTTCTGAGTCCAAAGCAACTCAGTGCCAACCCAGAAGAAAGACACACTATCTATACTCTGCATAAGAAAGATACAAAGAGGACCATTTTTTTTTCCTTTGAAGAGTCTAGACCTGTGGTTTCAGTGGTAGAGGGAACTCCTGACTCTACTAATGTGAGTCAACAGCTAGCCTTAGAGATTGATCCGAAACTCTGAAGTTAAGTAACTTGACTAGACTTCGAGAAATGTTAATCTTTTTATTGCACTATCCTGAGAATGAAAGAAACTGGAGCAGAGATAAATCTTTCTGAATTTAAGACAATGCCACCTGAGTGACAGGGTGCTACACAGAAATAGAAACTGAAGAGGCACTGACAGAAAAGAAATGCTGGAGTGATGCTGGGAATGAAGGAACACCACATACCTGAGGCGTAACTACTGGAGAGAATAGCACACTGAAGATAAGGCTCAGATCTTCCCTTTGAGTCATCCTTCACATAGCTTCCAACAAAATTAAATTCATAAAACATGGTTGTGACCAAGTCATTTCAATGCTCAAGAAACTCCAATGCCCCCCTATTGCCTGAAGTATAAAATAACAAAAACAAATTAGTCAAAACAAAAAGATAAAATACAAACATCAGTTCCTTTGTTTGGCATTTAAAGCATTTTTTTTACAATATGGCCCCAGCTACCTTTCCAAGATTATTGAACATTCTTTTCACTCACATTCCTACTTTCATTGTTCCAAGCAAACTGTCCTCCTTATTGTTTGTCATATATAACATTCTTTCTCTTGTCTCTCTGCCTTTACATAGATTATTACATATGCTTGGAATCCTTCTTCATTTCATTTTATTTCCTAGAAACTCTAGCTTCCTTAATGATTCAGGTCAAATGCCAGTTCCTACCTAAGATCAATACTAAATCCTCTACTAAAAATACTTTGTAGTTATTTTTGTTTGTTTGTTTGTTTTTTAATTTACCTGTATTCATGTTACCCTTTCCTTATCTACCCCCCCCAAAAAAAAGCGCAAAAAAAAAAAAAGAATATAAGATCCTTGAGAGCAAAAACATTTTCCTTTTTATCTTTGTATGCCCAGCATCTATTAAAGTACCTAGTATTTTATAACTCTTAAGTATTAGCCAAATAATATGCTATTTTTTTACAATTCTGTTCATAAACAAGAATAATTGTATTATTTTAAAAGCTCTGGTTTGGAGTCAGGAGAACCTCAATCTTAACTCTAATACTCCCCATTCCTCACTTGTTAATTTAAAATGTTTCTTTTACTTGACTCAGAGAATTTGTGTAAAGATTAATTATTCAAAAACAATAACCTATACTAGCTGAGTAGTCCCAGACAAGACACAACCCCAATTGCCTTTTTTTTAAGATAACCTATGTTGGACATTATATAAATATGTATTATTACTTTGTGATCATGAAAAGGGAGATGAAGAATGAAAGAGTTGCTAAAATGGGGAGGTTGAGGAATGCTGAATGCCTAAAACAAAATCTTCTGGCCCAGAGAATGAATCAGGAGCTTTGATTATTTAGCACTGAGGAATAGCACTGAATTAGCATTATCATCAGAAAAGTTATCTACTCTAAGTAAGCCTAATCTGGAAAAATGTTTAAGCTATGATTTGTTTTTCCCCTTATTTTCTTTTCCTCTTTCTTTACCAATTATTTAATATATATGTGTTTATTTTGTATGTGTATAAGTACATGATTATATATCATGTTTGTATACATACATGTATGTACATGTATATGTATGTATCATCTTCAGGCTAAATTGGAATAAAACAAAGTTTAAATATGATAATTCACATCTACTGAAGAAGTTTGTAGTTTGTTTCAACAGAATGTAAACTCTCTTAGAGATCAGAGAATTTTTTGATTATACATTTATATCTACAGAGTCTAAAACTATGCCTGATACAAAGGATGTGCTTACTAAATGCTTGTTGAATGGGAATGAACTGAATTCTAATCTTTTAGGGTGATAAAATAGGTGCAAAAATAATTACTTGTATCCCATGGACTAGTAACTAAGATCTGAGTTTATACAGAATCTGTCAAATCTTCAGAATGGCATCTCAAATAACTTCAGAACTCATTTTGTCTTTACCCAGGGTTCCTCTGAGATATCTTAGAATATTATTCATGAACAGAATTATAAAAATTAATTCATTTTTGACAACCCCTTATTAAGTCCTTTGTGCCAGGGATTTGAATATGAACTAGAGATACAATGACAAAACCAAAATGTCCTTTTCCTAAAGGTTTTCATATTATATGTTTCTGGTTTGGATTTGGTTTTGTTATGTTTTGGTTGGTTTGATTTGTTTTTTGGAAGGCAAAGGGGCAACATGAATGCAAAAAGATATTTTTTTAAAAATAACTACAATGTAACCTTAATGGAGGATTCAGGGTTGACCTCAGGTAGGAAGGAGCATGCCCTAATCGCCTAACATGGAGGCACTATGTGATTTCTACTCTGTAGGTGGGGGTAGTATTCTCCTTTGATTGGTTATTTTACTGGAACAGCCTACATATTTAAAACTGGTCAGAGTGAATCTTAAAGTAAAGAAATCTGAAATCTGGAAATACTTTGTATATCAATCCTTTTTCAGTTTCTTGGTTCACTGGTCACTGAAACACATAGTCAGACACATAGATTTTGAGTTGTAACTTTGTGTAAAAGGGAGGTGATACTGTTGGCTACAAAATTTTCTGGAGTAACCAAGGGAACACTGACTAATAGCCTGCATTTATCCAAGCTTTATATTTTTCACATCTATTTTCTCATCTGAGCTCCACAATCACTCAATGATGTAAGGAAATCAGATATTATTATTACACCTTCCCTCATTGGATAGATTAAGAAACTAAGAAGTTATAGATTTGGAATTAGAAGACCTGGGTTCAAATTCTATTTATGTATTTATTACTTTCTTATTACTATTTATTACTTTTGTGATTTTGTCAAAATCTCTTTACCTTTCTGCCCCAGTTCTCTCATTCTTCCTGCTTCATCCTCCTAAAGTCAGGTCAAGAAAAATATCTTAGAGAGTTATGTAAGCAGTACAAGACTCAATTCAAATCTGGATTCCAATGCTTACTAGTTGTGTGACCTGGATAAGTCACTTAATTTCTGATTATTTCAGTATTCTCATCTGTAAAATGGGAATAATAGTATTCTCTTTCTCTCAGGGTTGTTGTGAGTATAAAATGAGATAATAATTTGTAAAGCACTTAGTCCATTGCCTAGCACATAGCAAGTGCTATATACATGTTATTCAGATGACACTATATGTAGAGTTTTAATCTGAGTGCTGGGTCTGAAGTCAAGAAGACTTGAGTTCAAATCCAACGTTGGGCACTTAGATGTGGCTCTGGACAAATCACTTAATCTCTTCTCCTTTGATCTCCTGGAGAAGAAAAGGGCAAGCCACTACAGTATCTTTGCCAAAAAATCCCCATGGATTGTATGATCCATTGGGTCATGAAAATACATGAATGTGGCTGAATAATACAACAACCTCTTTCATTTTACAAGTGATGAAACTGAGGTTTAATGGAGCAAAGAGAATTGTCTGAAATCATGTAGTTAATTAACATCAGAAGCAGGATTTGCACCCAGTTTCTTTAATCCTAGAGCCATCATGTTGCTTCTAAGGTCTTCCTTAAAGAGTTACTGTAGTCTACATATGGCCACTGGACCCAGAAGGCTCTGGAGGAGAAAGTAAGGCAGATGATTTTGCACAGTCCTCCGTCACTTAAATCCAATTCACTTGAATGTCATGGCATCCGCTACCTGATGTCATAGTCCTCTGCAAGAAGGAAACTTAAACAAAAACTGTTCTACAATCACAGAATGCTTCTCCTTCATCAATCCCAGGAAGCAAAGGCCTCTGTGGCCTTCTAAACATCTAACATCTAAACACCATCGAGGTTCTAGCTTTTTTGTCCTCTTCAGAGCAGATCTTAGATATAATATAAAATATTTTATTTTAAAATGTAACACTTTCTGAATTAAAATCTATAATAAACCTGATTATTTGGTTCTACAATTTTGCCACCTAGTGGTCAAAGATGTGCATTGCATTGCATGCAGAGAAATAATAGTTTTGTTCATATAACTGTGAGGCTTATAAAATGTTAGGTATTTCCTTAAGGTAACTGGGAATGGCTGCTATATGCCCACAAATACCTTAAATCCCTATTATTCCTACTTCATTATCTAAAGGCCATCAAAAGCCACAGTTAAAAATAAATAATTTGGAAAGACTCATAAATCGGAGTTGTAGGGACTGTGGGGGCCATATAATTCAATCATTTCATTTTACATATGAGGAAACATGTCCAGAAAAATAAAGTGACTTATCTAAATGTTACATATGTTTTAAGCAATAAGAAGAGGATTTGAACTTGGGTCCCTCTGACTCCAAGGCAGCCAGATAATGCAGTAGATAGAATTCTAGGTCTGCACTCAGGAAGATTCATCTTCCTAAATTAAAATCTAGTCTCATAAAGTTACTAGCTAGGTGGCCATGGACAAGTCACTTAACCCAGTTTACCTCAGTTTTCTCATCTGTAAAATGAGCTAGAGAAAGCAATGGTATACCACTCTAGTGTCATTACCAAGAAAACCTCAAATGATGTCACAAAGAGGTGGGAATGACTGGAAGAGTTAAACAACACCCTCATACTCCAGAGGCAGCACTCTTTCCAATGAATAATACTATTTATTAGTGATCACCTAAGAAAAATGCAAAAGTTAGATAAACACTGGTGTCCCTATTCTCCTGTAGCACAAGTATAAGAGCAGAAGCACATTTAAATAGTAAGCCATCAGTATTGATCAGTTTATGGATTAGTCAGTCATCAAACTAAATTCTAATAAACATTCAATAATGATAATAATTGCAATAATATTAAAAACTGTCATAATCACTATATCCAAAGGGCTATCAAATTGTATATACTCTTTGATCTAGCAATGTCTCAATTGTGTCTGTATTCCAGAGAGAAAAAGAGAGAAAAGAGCCCACGTGTGCAAAAATATTTGTAGCAGCCCTTTATAGTGGGAATTTGGGAATTGAATGGATGCCCCTCAGCTGGGAAATGGCTGGGTAAGTTATGGTAAATGGATGTAATGGAATATTATTATTCTATAAGAAATTATGAGAAGGCTGATTTCAGAAAAGCCTAGAAAGATTTACATGAACTGATGGTGAGTGAAGAAGTGAGCAGAACCAGGAGAACATTATACATAAAACACAAAGATTGTGTGATGATTAATTACGATTTACTTTGCTTTTCTTAGCAATACAGTAATCCAAGACAATTCCATCAGACCTGGGACAGAAAATGCAATCTACATCTAGAGCAAGAACTATGGAGAATAATTGCAAATCAAAGCATTCTATTTTTACCTTTTTTCTTTCCTTTTTGTTTTGATTTTTCTTTATAATATGATTAATATGGAAATATTTCAAATGATTGTACATATATAACCCATTTCACATTGCTTACCTTCTTGGGGAGAGGAAGGGAAAGAATGGAGGGAGAAAAAAATCAGAACTCCTTACAAATGTAAATATTGTACATCTTTACATGTAATTAGAGAAAATAAAATACTATTTAGATAGAAAATAATAATCATTATTTTAATAATACTAATAGTAGATGTTTTCTTATAAAGTCATTTTATATCAACATTTGCCTTCACAATTCTCCAGAATAATTTATATTAAAATATCATTTATGTCTTTACAAAGAGCTTTCCAATGAAACAGATAGTAGGCAAGAAAAATGAGTTAGAAATATTGGACACATCCTAGTGACAGATGTAGGGAGGAAGCTGTACCAAATGTACTGGGAAAAACCTTGAGCAGTCTAAGTACATGGGATTTAGAAGTATAATAAGTGGAAAGACTACTAGACTTGGTGTCAGAAAATTTAGGTTAAAATCTCAATCTTTTTAAGATTCTGTATATAAATGTGAATTATCCCTATCAAAAACTTTATTGAGGCTGAAACAAGAACAAGGAATGCTAAATAATGAATCATCCTTACAGAGAACTTAACTCATTTTTAGTTTCTGTTAAGGCAGTAGAAAAGCAATTACTTCATAGAAAAGTTTGTCACTATATATTAAGCCAGTGAGTGGAAATTAATGGGAATTATGTAACATATCTCCCTAATGGCAGTAACCTCAGATTCAAATCTTAGAGGGCCAAAAACTTTGAAAAATCAAAGTTATAGATGATACAATAGTCAATAGAAAAATTCATGATGGATTTAAATAGACTGTAACATTGAATCAACCATAATTTGTACTCAAAAAGTAATATGAAGACAATATCAAGGCCATATATAATGATAATGCATTCATATAGTTCTTTAACTTTTTATACAACATTTCATGCATGTAAAATTTCATGTATGACCAGAAAAGGAGGTGAGTCTGTTGTACAGAGTCAACATTAGATAGACCTTAGGTTACCTTCTTGTCTACAAAATATTAAAAGTATAGAGCAAGATCTATATATTTTTTCTTCAGCAAATCTTTTTAATATTATGGGAAGAGAACAAGGGAAAATGTATTATTGTTTTTATAATGTTTCTGTCATGCATTTTTTGGGAACCATTTTTTAAAACTTTTTTTTCTTTTTCTTTTTTTTATTATTATAACTTTTATTGACAAAATATATGTATGGATAATTATTTACAACATTATCCTTTGCACTCACTTCTGTTCCGACTTTTCCCTTCCCTCCTTCCACCCCCTTCTCTAGATGGTAGGCAGTCTTATACATGTTAAATATGTTATAGTAAAAATAAATAAATAAATAAATAAATAAATAAATAAATATGTTATAGTATATCCTAGATACAATATATGTGTGCAGAATCATACAATTCTCTTGTTGCACAAGAAAAGTTTTTCAGAAGGTAAAAATACCCTGGGAAGAAAAAGAAAAATGCAAGTATTCCACATTCATTTCCCAGTGTTCCTTCTCTGGGTGTAGCTGATTCTGTCCATCATTAATCAATTGCAACTGAATTAGATCTCTTTGTCAAGGATATCCACTTCCATCAGAATACATTCTCATAAAGTATTGTTGTTGGAGTGTATAATGATCTCCTGGTTCTACTCATTTCACTCGGCATTAGTTCATGTAAGTCTTTCCAAGCCTCTCTGTATTCATCCTGCTGGTCATTTCTTACAGAGCAATAATATTCCATAACATTCATATACCACAACTTACCCAGCCATTTTCCAATTGGTGGGCATCAATAATTTTCCAATTTCTAGTCACTACAAAAAGGGCTGCCACAAACATTTTGGCACATACAGGTCCTTTTCCCTTCTTTAGTATCTCTTTGGGATATAAGCCCAGTAGTAACACTGATGGATCAAAGGGTATACACAGTTTGATAACTTTTTAGGCATAATTCCAGATTGCTCTCTAGAATGGTTGGATTTGTTCACAACTTCACCAACAAAACATCAGTGTCCCAGTTTTCCTGCATCCCTTCCAACATTCATCATTATTTTTTTCCTGTCATCTTAGCCAATCTGACAGGTCTGTAGTGGTATCTCAGAGTTGTCTTAATTTGCATTTCTCTGATCAATAGTGATTTGGAACACCCTTTCATATTAGCAGAAATAGTTTCAATTTCATCAAGATCTATATTTTAATTAAATTCTCCACAGAGGATTTATTTAAAAAAAAGTTATGAATAATCATAACAGTGGATGGAGTAAGTTGCAATATGCCACAGTGGAATGAATACTCATACCAACAAGATCAAGGATCATACCATTTCAGAATGAGAAGGAACTTTGGAGTTCAACCAAAACAAATAGCAACATGACCAACAATTAGCCATCCTGTTTCTTCCTGAAGACTTTCAGTGTAAAACAAATACTGCCTTCTAAAATCATGTATTCTAATTTTGGTTAGTTCCAATTATGAAGTTTTTACTTACATGCCTTTCTTCAGCTTTCCTTCATTGTCCCTTGTACTTCCTTTTGGAGACAAGAAAAATAAGTCTAACCCCTCTATTACACAAGCCATCTAAATACTGACATATCTAACCATAGAAATTGTCAAAGAGCTATGTGCTTACATCAAAAGGGGCTTGAATTTGGTTAAGACTGGGCAAAACTAAGAAGTGCAAAGAGGTTGTTTTTAATATATCCTTCCTTGGCATCTAGTCTTTTTATAGGTGCATGTCATGAGCTAGTTTTACAGAGCTCCTGACTAGAATTGCCTCTTTCTTTTCCTAAACAGTCTTATATCTCCACTATCATTCAATTAGATTCAATTTTATAAATATTTATTAAACATCTGCTGTTCTCAAGGCATGAATTTGTTCATGTTACTGATATTAGCATTATATCTTCTATAAAATTGTAGAATTGTCCAATATTAATTTTAGGGGTTTTGATAAATTTTTGGGATTAAGTGGTATGTTAGTTTGAGCTTTAACACTTTCTTAATTGATGGCTGCTTTTAGGCCTACAATGTTTTTGTGAAATTTACATTACCCGCTACTGTATAAGGCTAAAAAGGTAGATATGAAATAGACCCTGCTCACAAGGAGCTTATAATCTAATGAGGAAATACAAATCTAAGCAACTTCAATGTTTCACTTCATAGCCAGTAAATTGGCCAAAATGATACAAGTAGGGGAAAGAATTTTTTGAAGGGGCTGTGGAAAGACAAGCTTAATTATTCATTGCTAATAGAGCCATAAATTGATCCTACCATTCTAGAAAGGAATTTGAAATTACACTAAGAAAGAGACTTTAATGTTTTTTGACTAAGAGATCTCACGGCTAGGCATATACTCCAAAGATTAGACTTATAAATAAAGGTCCAATACGTACCAAAATATTTTAAGAGAATTTTTTGGTGGTATCAAAAACTAGAAACAATATAACCAAGGGGAGGGAGGGAAAAAGAAGAAAAGTACAAAAATAATTATCAGATATGTACAAAATATATCACAGTATCAGGGGAAATTTTGAAGAGGAAAGACTGGTGGGATGTGAAGAAGAGTGCCAGAAAAAATTTTAAGTGATATACAATAAGGTCATACCTGAGCTGGTTCTTGAAAGAAGGATGAGACATCAGCAGATGAAGAGAGAAAGTGTAAGTTGAGGAATCAATTTTAAGCATAAGATTCACCATAAGCAAGGCAGAGACAGGAGAGACAAAACAAAAATGAATGATGCAGTTCTGTCTAGTACAATTAAAATTCAAGACACATTAGGGAAAATAGCAAGAAATAAAGTTGGAGAGCAACTTTATCCAGATTACCAAGGACTTTTTAATGTCAAAATCAATTTTGTTACAATAGAATGGGCATCCATTAAGGTTTGGGGGCACCAACAGATGGGTTAATTTGAAAACTGACTTGGTTTCTGGTCTAGAGAATGAAGAAGAGAGGACAAAATCTACACATGGAAAAAATACTTAAGATTTCTCAAACCTATTGGATGAGATATTTGAGATTTAAAATGTGGAAGCAGGAAACTCTGGATGATAATAGACATGCCTGTGTTCATCATGTCTTTATACAATGACAGAACCTTGAAAATATAGAAATGGACAATGAAAGCCCCTTTTGAAATTGGTTTTGAATACTGAAGAGTCTTCTGACTATAGGGAATTTCCAAGAATCTGAGAATCTGAATGTATGTGGTCAAAAAGGAATATAAATAGAAGCAAGACTACTGTTTAATGGAAAGTGAGAGGATGCTAAAAGTTCCCATACACCCATGAATCTTTCACATTCCTCTTACTCCAATGAACTTCTTTTCTTCCAAGGAAAAAGGAGGAAATGTATAATGGAAAGCACATTGAAGTTAAAGCCCAAAGGTCTGTGTTCAAATCTTGTCTGTAGTACTCCCTCTGATTTTCTTGATATTCCATAATGTTAACACCTTTCCTTTGTTGATTATCTCCATTTTTTCCTGTATACATCTTATTTGTTCATATTTGTTTGCATGTTGTCTCCCATTTGATTATAAACTCCTTAAAAGCAAAACTCCTTTGGCCTTTGTATCTCTAACTCTTAGCACAGTGTAAGGCACATGGTAGACATAAATGCTTGCTGGCTTTCAGATTTGAGGAGACTGAGACCCAGATAGGTGAAGTAGCTTACTCAGTATTACAGGATTAGTACAAAGGAGCATTACTACTAATTGACTTTTTGACTTTGGGAAGATCAGATCTCTAAACTTCAGTTTCATTATGTTTAAAATGAGAGAGCTAAAATGAAAGAAAAGATAATGGTGAATATTGAAGGGGATGTGTTTAGAAAAATAAAATACTATTAAAATAAAAAAGAATCACAAATAAATGAATGAATGAAAAGATCGCTAAGATCTCTTTTATCCCTAAATTTTCTGAGCTAAGAAATTGTGCATTGAACTCACATAAATTCAATTTAATCCATAGTGAAGAAAGTATGATGTAGTAGACAACTAGAAAGCAAAAGATAAGCACCTAATCCAGTATTTTCCCCATTATGAGCACATTTTTACTGAACTGGATTGAAGTTATATTCTTAGTTCTGCTTCTTAATAGCAGTGACTGTAGAAAAATTGTTTTAATTTCTTTGAGCCTCAGTTCCTTTATCTATAAAATATCAGTGATTTTGTATTACTCATCTCTAAAAAATAAGTGCTTCCTAAAATTTGAAATGTTATATAAATGTAAGTTCATATTATCGTCATTATGCTATATGTATATATATATATATATATATGTATACGTATATGTATACATATATATATATTCTGCTTTTGACTCATTCTAGATAGTAAAAATTTACTAATACTGATTTATAGGGAGCTAAATATTGTGCCTCCAAATTTTAGTGTCTTTGTTAGATGAAGAATAATCTCAGAAAGGTCAGATAAAGATAGGAAAAACAAGTTGGAAAATGATGTCCTTTAATTTTGGGGTACCTATGCTAATAGACTTTAGAGCTAAAAGAGAACTTCAAGATTTTGGTGTGCCAAACCTCATTTCCCACATAAGTAAATTAAAGTTCTATTACACTAACTATATAACACAAGTAGACAGTAATAAAGCTAAGATTTGAAGCCAAGACTTCTGATTTCCAGTACAGCCCTATTTCATTGATGTATCCCTGAATTTATGAAGCAGTGATATTCCATAGAATGGATGTAGTCTTTCTGATGATGCTTATGTCCTCTTCAAACTCTTGTCACCTGCAGTTAAAGTGTCGATTTGTGTAGGGACAAGAACTCCAGATCTGAATATGCTGGATTCATTTTCTTAAGGCAATGCACTTTCAGTGAATCAGTACGAATAAGACTGAGTAGGTGTTGGAGTCATTATAAGAGTCAGTGAAAGAAGAAAAGAGCAAGGAAAACACTGAAGTTTGACAAAATGGTAATGGAAAACCAAGAAAAATGATCCCTGAAGTTGACATGATTTCATCAAGAGAGACAAAGCTCAAGTAAGAGGAATACTAAACTGCAGTCATTTTAAAGTCATTTTAATAGCTTTAACCTTTCACTTAGCAAAAAAACAAGAAGGGGGATAAAGGGAATGGTACATTTAATTATACCAAGTGAAAACTTTGAAAAATATGAACATTTTTTCGTGGAAGAGTTCTACTTTTTAACTGTCAAATAGCAGACATACTGTCCAGCTGCCTTAGTCAGAGAAGAGTAATTTAATATGAAATGATTCTTCTCATTGGCATTGTGAAAAACTCTTGTCCTGGGACAAAAGTAGAGGCAGGCAAGAAAGAGAGGCAATGTTGAAAATGAGACTAAGCAAGAGACACAATAAGAGACATCTTTTAATGACTTTTGTTGGCTTTCCAGGGTGTAGTAAAAAAGGGAATTAGATATCCAATACAATCCAAACTAATAAATGTTATTCAGTTCCCACTATGTGCCAAGCAATCCCTATCCTAATTTATTAGTTTGGATTGTATTGGATTGGTGTGGAGAGAATTCTGCAGACTTCAATATCCACATTCATAAAATGGAAGAAATGAAGAAAAGGGAAATTAATTCTTCCACTGATTCTTTTAAATTGCTGAAAATACATTCCATACTTGAATTTAAAAAGAATCCAATATAATGCACTGGGAAGCAAAAGCTACTTAAACAAATATCCATATTTATAATGATTAATAATATATAATAACTAAATCATAGAAGAAAAAGGAAACAAGCATTTACTATGCATCTACTATGTGCTAGTCACTGTGCTAAATGTTTTATGATTATTATCTCATTTGATCCTCACAACAGCCTTGGGAGGTAAGGATTATTATTAATTATCCCTACTTAATAGTTGGAGGAACTGCAACAAACAAAGATAAAATGACCTTCCCAGAACCATACAGCTACTAAGATTTGAATTCAGATCTTCTTGACTCTCAGCCAAAATAGAGAAACAATATTCGCATTATCTGTTTTACTAAGTTTTTGTTCAAAAAAAGTATTCTTATCCTTAAGGTGTCATATAAATGAGAGCTATTTTTATATTTTTTGTGACATTTCTACTTTCTATGAGGGATAAGTAATTATTCTGTGATCAGTTAAGTTATGTATACTACAATAAAGACTTGAAGCTGTCAAGGAACAAATATCCATGGGAATCAGGTGAGTTGGACGATTTTTTTCTTCAAAAGTTCCCAAATAGACACAACTTGTCCTGAGCTATATAATGATGCTATATCTTCAATTCAATTCAACAGCATGTTATAGACAGTGAAGGCTAGTCTTGAATACAAGGTCAACATAACTAATACTTATAGCTAGAAAGCAACCAAAGAGTTGAAAGAAAGAATGTATACCTTCTTGCCATATACCAACAGAACAAATAGATAAATGACCATCCTGTGACTTATCCTGTGACTTCATTCCATCTTTGACTATATTATACCATAAAGTGGCTAGATAGTGCAGTGGGCATGGAGTTCAGACTCAGAAAGACCTGAGTTCAAATCCATATTCAGATACTTTCAAGCTATGTTACCCTGGTAACAAAATTCTCTCTGCCTTAATTTCTATATCTACAAAATGGGGATCATAATGGCACCTACCTCCCAAGTTATTGTGAAGATCAAATGAAATAGCAATTGTAAAATGCTTAGCATTATATTTGGCATAGAATACTTAGTAAATGCTTGCTCTCTCCCCAATTACATGATTTAACTGTTGCATTTATTAGTCATTATGAATATGGGCATTGCTCTAGGTAACTTTTGTTTTCTAGTAGATTGTCCTACATTGTTTCTATTCTACTGTCAAATGTATTTTCAGAAATTTAAAAGGATCAGTGAAAAAATTCAAGATAGGAAAGTCATATGGTCTGATATTCTAAAACAAGATAGCTCCAATGTATGTAAAAAAAAAAAAAAAAGGAGGGTATGATAAAAAAAAAAAAATTGTACCTATAGATCAGGTATGGTCATGTATAAACCTCAATTTCCTCATCTGCAAAAGGAGAATAATACCTGTAGTAATTACCTCATTGTACCATTATGAGAACAAAAGAAATAATAAGGTAGATAAAGCAATTTAGAAGCCTTAAAATATAACAATGACCAGTTATTATTATTGTTATAAATGTGTGTGGTATGCGACAGCTAGGTGGCACAGAGGGTAGAGTGTGAGATCTGAAGTCAAGAAGAATCATCTTCCTGAGTTCAGATCTGGCCTCAGACACTTATTAGCTTTGTGACCCTGGCCAAGTCATTTAACCCTGTTTGCCTCACTTTCCTCATCTATAAAATGAGCTGGAAAAGGAAATGGCAAACCAGTCCAATACCTTTGCCAAGAAAACCGGAAATATGGTCATGAAAAGTTGAACCGGTCTAAAACAACTGAATAATAATCACAAAAATGGGGGGGGAGGGATTGATGATAAAGAGATCATCCCTCTGGTATTAACTTATTGAAAATAATAATGATTCTGTTTTCAATGAAGCTAAGTCAAAACTAGGCTTACTGAGAGCTTGAGACTTTACTCCAGACTCCAAAATGCTGATGGCGTTGACATCAGTGTCATTCCTTCAACAACAGAGAATCAGATCATAAAATAGAAAATTTTGATTATATCAAATTGAAAAGTTTTTGTAGAAACAAAACTAATGCAGACAAGATTAGAAGGGAAACAATAAACTGGGAAAAAACATTTTTACAGTCAAAGGTTCTGATAAAGGCCTCATTTCCAAAATATATAGAGAATTGACTCTAATTTATAAGAAATCAAGCCAATCTGCAATTGATAAATGGTCAAAGGATATGAACAGACAATTCTCAGATGAAGAAATTGAAACTATTTCTAGCCATATGAAAAGATGCTCCAAGTCATTATTAATCAGAGAAATGCAAATTCAGACAACTCTGAGATACCACTACATACCTGTCAGATTGCTAGAATGACAGGGAAAGATCATACAAAATATTGGAGGGGAGGGGGCAGCTAGATGGCACATTGATAGAGCACCAGCCCTGAATTAGGAGGACCCGAGTTCAAATCTGGTCTCAGACACTTAACACTTCCTAGCTGTGTGACCCTGGGCAAGTCACTTAACCCCAGCCTCAGGGGGAAAAAAATATTGGAGGGGATGTGGGAAAACTTGGACACTGATACATTATTGATACATAAGGATCTTCCCTTACTACTAACTTCACCCACATTGACTCCATCTCTTTCATATTAAAAACACTACTTCTTACTATGGCATTCCTATGAGTCCAAGCTTCATATCCACATTTTTGCTATGATCAACTTATACACCTTTTATGAAAAAATTTTCTTCCCTTGATATTAGCACTATGTCTATGATTCATCTCCTTGCCAATTACTCTATCATGTATCCCCCCACAAATGTAGAAATTTGTCTGACAAAAGAATTATCTTGATAGGATAAAAAATAGGAGTGCAAGCTCCCTTATTTCTAAGATAATAGGACTCGAATCTATATTAAATAACTCAAAACCCTTTGTGCTCCCACTACACCATATCTTAGTAAGGTCAGCTAAATAAGCTATAGGGCCCATACCCCGAAAATGTTGGTTCACCCTTCCCATACTAATGTCCCCCTATGTACTCATCATTTTATCACTAAGCCTCCTCATCGGCACATGTCTTACCTTATTCAGCAGCCACTGGTTCACAACTTGAATAGGCTTAGAAATTAATACACTAGCAATCAGCCCATAATAACCTTCCCAACTAACCCACGCACTACAGAAGCTGCAACAAAATACTTCCTTACACAAGCTACTGCCTCTATAATAATAATATTCGCTATTGTCTACAATGCACGAACAACCAATCAATGAACACTCTTTCAACTCTCTGATCAATGAGCCTCTATCTCAATAATCCTAGCCCTTTCTATAAAACTAGGCCTTGCTCCATTCCACTTCTGAGTACCAGAGGTAACACAGGGAATCTCACTTCTGTCCGGAATAATTTTTCTAACATGACAAAAAATTGCCCCAACAGCTATTCTTTACCAAATAGCAACTTGCCTAAACATAAATATTCTTGGAATTGTTAACACATCTAGCCATTCTGGAGAGCAATTTGGAACTATGCTCAAAAAGTTATCAAACTGTGCAGATCCTTTGATCCATCAGTGTTACTACTGGGCTTATATCCCAAAGAGATCTTAAAGAAGGGAAAGGGACCTATATGTGCAAAAATGTTTGTGGTAGCCCTTTTTGTAGTGGCCAGAAACTGGAAACTGAGTGGATGCCCATCAATTGGAGAATAGCTGAATAAATTGTGGTATATGAATGTTATGTAATATTACTATTTTGTAAGAAATGACCAGCAGGATAATTTCAGAAAAGCCTAGAGTTCATGTAAGTCTGATGTTGAGTGAAATGAGCAGGACCAGGAGATCATTATATACTTCAACAACAACACTATATGATGATCAATTCTGATGGACGAAGCTGTCTTCAACAATGAGATGAAATAAATCAGCTCCAATATAACAATAATGAATTGAACCAGCTACATCCAGCGAAAGCATTCAAGGAAATGAGTGTGAACCACTACATAGAATTCCCAATCCCTCTGTTTTTGTCTGCCTGCATTTTTTATGTCCTTCACAGGTTAATTGTAAACTATTTCAAAGTCCAATTCGTTTTGTGCAGCAAAATAACTGTATGGTTATATTGCATTTAACATATACTTTAACATATTTAACATGTATTGGTCTACCTGCTATCTGGGGGAGAGGGTGAGGGAAAGGAGGGGAAGGGTTGAAACAAAAGGTTTTGCAACTGTCAATACTGAAATATTAACCCATGCATATAACTTGTAAATAAAAAACTATAATAAAAAAAAAACAGAGAATCAAATATAAATTTGTGTTTTAAGTTAAAAGCCTTTAACAACCTGATCTTTTTTGATCTTCATTCTTCTTACACTCTCTACCACACACTCCATAATCCACCTATATGAAGCTATTTTCTGTTCTGTGAACATAGCCATCTCCCACCTCCATACTTCTGTACTGAGTCTTCCCCACACTTACAATGTTCTACTCTACTCACTTCAGCATCTTAGCTTTCCCTGCTTCCTTCAATACTCAGCTCAAATTCCCCTCTTGCAAAAGAATTTCCTGGTCTTCTTCGGACAATAACTTCTCCTTTCAGATTATCTTCCATTTATCCTGTGTATATAGTAGCATATACTAGTATGTATTGACACATTATCTCTTTCCCATCAGAACAGATGATCCTTGAAAACAATGTCTTTTTAAAAATTTTCTTTTTATCCCCAGAATTTAATAAGCATCTAGGGAAAACAATTAATGCTTGTTAATTGACACATAAAACACCTTAAGAATAATGAGTTATGTGCTATTCTAAAGCTAACAGCTAATACAAAAGTTACATATGGAAAGGTACCAGAGGGCAAGTGGGAGGGAACTCCCTCCCCAACTCCTTCCTCAATGATTCCCATCTATGTAACTATATAGACAGCAATGGACTCATAATGCTTTTCCCTGGTAGAGAGATATCTCTTTCCTCTTTGTATATCATGGACCTGCTTTGTTTCCTCCCCACAACTGAACATTATTATTATTATTATTATTATTATTATTATTATTATTACATGTACTAGGCCCCATTTGTGGCTCTTGTCTAGTTGCAAAAATTCCTAAGTTTCATTCTGGTTTTAAAGTTTACAAAATGTTAATTTAACATTAAAAAAAAAAAATTCTGTGAAATATATAGTCCAAAGCTCCCTGAAGGAAAGAACCATCTTATCTTTGTATGTACATACCCAGCCCAAGGCTATACCCACAATAGGCACTTAAGAAATACTAGCTGAGATGATCAATTAGTGGGTTTCAGATGACAAAACTGAGACAGATTGATAAAGTTATTTGTTAAAAATCACACATTAAGAAAATGACTCAAATCCTATGATCTTGAATGCAGGATCATGTTCTTATCACTGTACTACATTTCTTTAAGTCTATACTTTATGCAATAATTTAAGGCTCCATCACTTTATCTGTATTATCATTATTATATGAGAACACTCAGCAGATGACTTTTATCTGTGATCATAACTGAAAAAAGCAATCTCCTTGTGGTCAGCCAACTGATAATAAGCTTCTCAGAGTTTTTTCAAAGTTGATTTTTGGCCAATAATAACAATCTACTGTTTTTCACTCACTAGAAGCCTTTCCAGCTTTACAGGAAGGCCAACAAGAACTTGAGCTCTATCAAACTGACCTTTGAGAGAGTAAGGTTACTATCTTATCACAGTGGGTCAATGGAGGAAGATTTTGACAGAAGCTTTTATTTCCATTCATATCATAATGTAGAGACAAGTCAAAACAGCAAATGAATATTTTTACCAGAAGATAGCATGCACACACATTCCCTGGGGAACTTTGAAAGGGTCTTTCATTTTAAGAGCACATTTCTGAAGCTAACAGTAAAGCCCCAATAGCTCCCATGAGAAGTTTCCTCACTTCCCTAAGTAACCACTAGAGGACAATATTACCCCATGCAGTTGACAGAGACTGAATTCTATCCTGAGCCAGGACTAATGTACCTGTTCTGTGTTGGCTGATGGGCTTGTTATCTGAAGATTCCTCTTCACTTTTGGGGGGAGAATGTGGCTTGCTTTCTCCTTCTACTTCCTTTTGGTTTTTCTTCTTTGATGTCTATTACAATATAATGAACAGAATCAGAGAATCTGTTTGAATTCCAGCTCTTCCACTTGTTAGCTTTGTGAACGAAAGTCAATTCCCTTTCCTGGGCCTGTTTTCTCACATGTAAAATGAGGAGATTGAACTAGGCCACCTCTCAAGTCCCTTCCAGCTCCAAATCAATGAGCCCTCCATCCCAAATTCTTTGGCAAGCAACTTGTGGTGGCAGCTGACATTTTCATTGTCTCAGATCCTATTTTTCTTTCCACACATACCCCACACCTTAGAGGTGGTGCCTCTAAGGAAAAAGAAAAAGAATCATATTTGCCTTATTTTATTAATTTTCAGGTATTATTTTATTCTTATTGGTTCAAATGAAAAGCCTGTCAGTTATGTTGGAGAGATCCAGAAAGAGACAGGCTTCATGCTGTGCAATTGGTTTCTCTGTGGCAGCTTGTCATTGAGGGAAGTTTTCAAAAAGCCCTTTCATTTCCCATCAGCAAAGAAGGCACCAGTGTCTCATGTAAATCTCAGCCCTCCAGGAGTTGTCAAAGCAATAGTTCAAAAACCTTTAGAAAAAAAAAAAGTTCTTTTCAAAGAAGTTTTATTTCTGATGTTTACTATGATTTATATATATATATGTTTGTTTGTTTTTTTCCCAAAAGAAAGTTTTAGATGTGTACTTGTTTTTTGTATCAATTATTCCTCCCTGACTTCAAACAAAAAGAGAAAAGAAAAATCTAAAAAAGTTTAACTAGCTTTTGTCTTGACAGAAGAATATTTGGGGACTTAAGAGAACTTTTTATGAGTTTTCATGACATAGGACAGAATGTGACCATCTTATCCTGCCAGTATTTCCCATCCTCTGGTTTTGAGGTTTTAAAGAAGGTCTGGTTTGTAAAAGTCACACTATTTCAAAAGCTTCTTGTTTGGCATGTGATTACTTACTGAATGTGTTATACTGAGATATTTTGTGTGTCTTAATTTTAATTCTCCAATGAGACACTGTGGAAAGAGTACTGAGTTTGGAGGGAGAGGTACCAGATTCATGTCCAGGCTCTACTGCTGGATCTCAGCAACAAAAACAACAACAAACACATGTGACCTTGGACAAATGAGTTTAACCTCTCTGAGACTCAAGTTTCTTCATCTGTGAAATGAGAATAGGTTAGATTATCCTTTCCTGTAATAAATCTGTATTCTTATGATTTTATTTAATTGTTTTTCAGTCCTAACTCTGTGACCCCAATTAAGGTTTTCTTGGTAAAGATGCTGTACTGGTTTATCATTTCCTTCTCTAGTTCAATTTATAGATGAGGAAATGGAGGCAAACAGGATTAAATGATTTGTCCAAGGTCACACAGCTAAGTGTCCCAAGATTGGTTTTAAACTCAAGAAAATGAGTTTTATTTACTCCAGGTCAAGGCATTTTCTACACTACGGTATGGACTACCTGCTCTAATCCTGTGATATTGGCTTGCATAGTCCCTCAAGGTCAGAGGCCACAAATTTTATTTCCTGTGTATCACTCTTTTTCCTGAGGCACACAAGAGTACTACCATAGTACTATGAACAAGCAGAACATATTTGCTGATTAAGTTAGCACTTATCTTCAATCTCTCCATATATAGTGGTTCCTTCCCTACCATCTGTAGACATGTCTTTGTTTCCTCTACTTTCAAAAAACATCATTTGATTTTTCCCTCCTCATTATCATCTGATGTCTTTTCTGCCCTTTATAGCTTCATTTCTTGAGAAGTCCATCTACAAGAGATGTTTCCATTTTCTTTCCTCTCACTCTTCACTTCTTCTGATCTCATTCTTCTATTGTAATTGTTCTCCAAAGTTACCAGTGATCTCTTAATTTCCCAAATCAACGGCCTTTTTTCAATCCTTATTTTTCTCTGTATCCTTTGAAACTATGAATCATCTCTTCTTCTTAGGTTTTCAAAACACCACTCTGCTGGTTCTGCTCCTCCAATCAGCCCATTCCTTCTTACTCTTTTTTTTTTTCCTAATTCCTTATTCAGTTCATGCCCTCTAACCAGAGGATTATGAACTGAGCCCACTTCTTTTTTCCCTTTATGCTACTTCACCTGATGATCTCATGTAGGAAAGATCCAGAGAGAGACAGGCTTCATGCTGTGCAATTGGTTTCTCTGTGGCAGCTTGTTGTTGAGGGAAGTTTTCAGAAATCCCTTTCATTTCCCATCAACAAAGAAGGCACTTAATTATCTTCTTCATGGTGATAATTCTCAAACTTACCTAATTTTCCATAACTTCTTTAATGATTTCCAATTTCTTATCTTCAATTTTCTTTTAGACATTTTGTACTGGAATGTCTAGTCAACAACTTAAACTCAACAAATCCAAAAAAGTAAACTCATTTTCCCCTAAAACCTCTTCCTTTCATTACTTCCCAATACTGCAGCAGGTAATATTTCCCCAATTCTTAAGGCTTTTCACCTAGATATCATTCTCTGCTCTGCTCTCTCATCCTCTCCCCATATTCAATTTGTTGTGAAGACTTGTTGATTTCACCTTTGCAACATTTCTCAATATGATCCTTTCTCTCCTTTGATTCTACCACTAGTCTAGTACAGGCGCTCATCACCTCATGTCTAAATTGTTGCAATAGCCTGCTTCAAGTCTTTCCACACTCTAAACTATCCATCATTTGGTGACCAAAGTAATATTCCTAAAGCATCCTGTCACCACTATTCCCCAACTCAATATACTCTAGCATCTACTATCACTTCCAGGATCAAATTCAATATTCTGTGCTTAGCATTCAAAGCTTTCTCCTACCTTTTCAGTTACTTTACTCCCTCAAACTACTTATTGATTCAGTGACACTGGCATTCTTGCTGTTCTACAAACATGACACTTTATCTCTTAATTCCAGGCATTTTTCTTTGGCTGTCCCTCATCCCCTAAATGTTCTCTCTCTCTATCTATGCCTACTGTCTTTTTTGACTTTCTTCAAATCCCTGTCTTCTAGAAGATGCCTTTCTCAACTACTCAATTCTACTCTCTTCTGCTAGTTATTTCCTATTTATCTTTTATGTAGCTTATTTGGGGAGAAAATCTTATTAGATTGAAAGGTCCTAGAAGACAAGACTTTTTTATATCACACTTGGTATAATATCTGGCATACAGTAGGAATTTAAGAAATATATAATAGGGGGTGGTGGTGGAGCCAAGATGGCGGAGAAGCCACATGGGACTTTTTAAGCTCTCTAATTCCTTCACTACCAATTATTTAATTCAGCCTCAAAAACAGTGCTTGACTGGTAAAACCCATGAAGACTGGAAGCACAATAACAACATACCAGCTGAAGAGAATCTGGAATATCACCAGAAAAGGTGGTGGGAGTAGACCAGCACAGGGCAGGAATAGAAACAGGAGTGAAGGGGCCTCTGCAGTTGGAAAGTTTACATAGAGCTCTCTGCCATAGCCTGACTGCTTTGCTTTGGTGGTGGAGTAGTGGAACAGCAGAGAAGTTGGAGCTTAGGGTAGTGGGTACACTGAGGGACACCAGAGCCTGAGAGGATCTGGCTGTGCCTACCAGGACTGGAAGTGGCTCAGCACAGACCATAACACAGCTCTTCATGGCATTCTGCAGCGAGGGGCTCTTGTTGGGGGCAGTCACACACAGCAGGGGCACAGTCCAGGGCAGCCTTTCATCTGCACAGTGAGGGGCTCGGCCTGGGGTAGTGGAATTTCCCCAGCTCGACTGCGCTCCCCAGGCAGAGATACTTTCAGTGTGGTGAGGGATAGGATGACTGCTAATACTCAAAGTGGGCATTTGTGGGGGGGCAGTAATATTTTTGCTGCTTAACCTTTAGCCCCAAAGCAGTCACTAATCCTCACAGTGGGGCTCCTGGCAGGGCACTTACACAGCCCAGCCTGAATGGTGATAGAAAGGAGTATACTTTCTTCTCAGCAGTTCATGGAACCTATACAAAAATTGACCATATATTAGGACATAAAGATCTCAAAATTAAATGCAGGAAGGCAGAAATAGTAAATGCCTTCTTCTCAGAACACAATGCAATAAAAACTATATTCAATAAGAAGTTAGGGGTGAATAGACCAAAAAGTAATTGGAAACTGAACAATATCATCTTAAAGAATGACTGGGTGAAACAGCAAATTATAGACACAATTAATAATTTCACTCAAGATAATGATGATGAGACATCATGCCAAAATTTGTGGAATGCAGCTAAAGTGGTAATAAGGGGAAATTTTATATCTTTAGAGGCTTACTTGAAGAAAATAGAGAAAGAGAAGATCAATTGGGCTTGCAACTTAAAAAGCTAGAAAAAGACCAAATTAAAAACCCCCAATCAAATACTAAACTTGAAATTCTAAAATTAAAAGGAGAAATCAATAATGTTGAAAGTAAAAATACTATTGAATTAATAAATAAAACTAAGAGTTGGTTTTATGAAAAAACCAATAAAATAGATAAACCTTTGGTAAATCTGATTAGAAAAAGGAGAGAGGAAAATCAAATTGTTAATCTTAAAAATGAAAAGGGGGAATTTTCCAACAATAAGGAGGAAATTAGAGAAATAATAAGGAGTTACTTTGCCCAACTTTATGCCAATAAATTTGATAATTTAAGTGAAATGGATGACTACCTCCAAAAATATAGGCTTTCCAGATTAACAGAGGAGGAAGTAAATTGCTTAAATAGTCCCATTTCAGAAAAAGAAATAGAACAAGCTATTAATCAACTCCCTAAGTAAAAATCTCCAGGACCAGATGGATTTACAGGTGAATTCTACCAAACATTCAAAGAACAATTATGTTATATAATGTTATATAAATGTCATATAAGCTATTTGAAAAGATATGGAATGAAGGAGTCCTACCAAATTCCTTTTATGACACAGACATGGTACTGATACCCAAACCAGGTAGGTTGAAAACGGAGAAAGAAAACTATAGACCAATCTCCCTAATGAATATTGATGCTAAAATCTTAAATAAGATATTAGCAAAAAGACTACAGAAAATCATCCCCAGGATACTACATCATGATCAAATAGGATTTATATCAGGAATGCAGGGCTGGTTCAATATTAGGAAAACTATCAGTATAATTGGCCCTATTAATAACCAAATTAACAAAAATGATATGATCATCTCAACAGATGCAGAAAAAGCATTTGATAAAATCTAACATCCATTTCTATTAAAAAACACTTGAGAGTATAGGAATAAATAGATTTTTCCTTAAAATAATCAGTAGCATCTATTTAAAACCTTCAATAACCATCATATGTAATGGGGAAAGACTGCAACCATTCCCATTAAAATCAGGGGTGAATCAAGGTTGTCCATTATCACCATTACTATTCAATATTGTATTAGAAATGCTAGCTTTGGCAATAAGAGTGGAGAAAGAGATTAAAGGAATTAGAGTAGGTAATGAGGAAACCAAATTATCATTCTTTGCTGATGATATGATGGTATACTTAGAGAACCCCAAAGAATCTACTAAAAAGCTATTAGAAATAATCCACACCTTTAGCAAAGTTGCAGGATACAAAATAAAACCACATAAATCATCAGTATTCTTATATGTCACTAACAAAATCCAACAGTTAGAGTTACAAATAGAAATTCCATTTAAAGTAACTACCGATAGTATAAAATATTTAGGAATCTATCTGCCAAGGGAAAATCAGAAACTATATGAGCAAAACTACAAAACACTTTCCACACAAATTAAGTATGATCTAACATCTTTTGGCTGATGAAGCTACTCAAACCAGAGAGACTATTTTTCAACATAGACTTGTGCTGGATTACTTGTTGGCTGAGGAAGGGAGAGTTTGTGCTAAACTAAATTTATCCACATGTTGTATAAAGATTGGTAACAATGGTAATCTAGTGAAGGAAATCACTAAGAACATTAGGAAACTTGCTCATGTTCCTGTACAGACTTGGACCTCACTGTTCAATACTTCTTGATGGTCCTGGTTTGGGAAGCTGGTGGGAGCAGCTCCTTTGGTTGGGCCTTATAGCTTTTAGTGGTGTTATATTATTCCCTATCTACATCCCTTGTTTGATCAGATTAATAACCAGAATTGTCCAAAACTCATCATCTGGAATGATCAGGTTGGAAGAGAAAGCTGAAGGGTCTGTTAAATAGATGCTGTTAAAAAGGTAAGGGTGGAGCCGGTGGCCCAAGGCCAACAGGAATCAGAAGGAAGTGAGGAATTAATAGGGAATGTGAAAATATGTTACAAAAAAATTTGAAGAGATCTCAGTGTACAAAATAAGAGGAGGGACTGAATGAGATGAGGTGAGATCTTTCAAGACAGTTGTGAAAATCGAGTAAGGCTTCATCTACTTCAGAGTTCCAGTAGGCCTGAAGGACTCTGAAGGGCATTGCCTTCCCCTCCTATGACATCTCCCTATTTCATCCAAATATGGGCAACTATGTACTTATTGGTCAAGTTCAATTTCATGGGTAGATCTCGCGTTTAGAATGTAAGACTCTCAGCCAATGAGGATGAGGGTCAGTGGTGGGAGGGGGCGTTTTGCGTTAGGGATTAAAGGTGCTGTCCTGCCCACAGGAGGCGCTTCCTCTCTTCGATAGTCTACTCGAAGAGTGGGACGCCCTTCTCGCGAGAATGTACAATAAACTTTGCTTTTCTCTAGAGCTCTCTCCAGCTTTTTTATTAAATGGTGACCCTTCACCATTTCCGTACCACACACTTCCTAAAATGTAGTGTCCCAAAATAAGCACCACAATCCGAATCTTGTACATGACCATGTTTTTAATTCATAAAAAGATCAAAGAGGTTCTAGTCTCAACTCTGCCACTCACTTCTCAAGTGACTTTGATGAAATCATTTAACCTCTCTGGATTTTAGTTTCTCCCCCTAGGAAAGGATGGGTTTAAATTGGACGATGTCCAGGTGATGGGAATCTGACAAGGGAAACTGAGGCTGGAGACCCCCCAAAAAATAACTTCCCATTATCGTGACCTAGAAGCCAGCCCAACCCCATCTCTATTAAGTACTACTAATTTACCTTTCTATAGAGTTCAGCTGACACCACCCAAGTTTTCTATAGAGCTGAATTAAAGCTAAGTACCCCTACTTAACTATCAATAGAACAAAATTCACGTTAACTACCTCCACTTAAGCTCTATACAATTTGAACGATCACTAATCAACTTTCTATAGCCTTACTGAAGCCTATTCAAACCCAAAAGCTCTGTATTGTCTCAAATCATATCTAAGAGGGTGGGAAGAATGGGCAGATGAGCAGAATGGACAGAACTCTAATTCCATCCAAGAGTTCTGCTCCATTTGAGATCTCTTGATGATTTATAATAAACTTAAACTTCTACTTTTACTTATAATTTAGTAAATTCTTTTACTTCACCCGCGCCTTGTCTCATCAAAAGCCTGCACATCCCCAACAAACCGTCTCTCATGCAAATAGCTTACTCATTCTGAGCCTTAGTTTCCTCAGTTATAAAATGGAAACAAAATTTATTTCTCTACCTAACAGGATTATTGTGAGGAATATGCTCTGTATCTATAGAGCACTAGATAACAATGGGTTGCCATGTTTTTATTGTTCCAGATAAGAATTCTACATAGGTTGCAGTTGTTGGTTTGTTGTTTGGGGTTTTTTTGTTTGTTTGTTGGTTGGTTGGTTGGTTGGTTTGTTTCTGAAAAGAAATCTCCGAAAAGATTCTAAGCAAGAAGAACTGTTCAGTAAACATCATGCCAGATTTGGCATGTGAGGTTGTGGAAGACAACCTAGACAGCCATGGGATAACTTGAGAGAATGAGGTGCCTCAAGGGAGAATTGTCTCCATCAGTGTGGGGGATGAAAAGGGCAGACAATTTGTCTAATTTCTGGTTGGACCTGAGATCACATGAGAGAAAACAAGGGGTATCTTTCATTGGTAGGGGCACTTTGAAAGTGTCAAGTGAAAAAGTTTGATAGAGGTTGAATGGGACTATTAAATGGGAGCTGGATTTAGCATCAGAGAACATGAGTTCAAATATCTGGTCTTTTGACTGTATATTATCCAACAATTCTTTTCAGTTCTCTAGGGTGCTTCTTAACTTCCTCATTTGCAGAATGAAGGGCTTGACCTAGAGGATCTCTGAGGTCCCTTCCAGATGTAAATATATGATATAGGCACTAGGGTTTTCTCAGCAAGTGGAAGGATCCTTCTCAATGTCCAGTAGGAGTCGAGGAAATACTGGTTATTCTGTACTGTAAGATGTATGAAGTCCTTTTTTCATAGCAACCCTACTGTATAAGTGGCACAAGTATTATGATTCCCACTTTACATATGAAAAAAACTGATGTTCAGAGACATTAAATGAGTCACAGAGGCCCATAGTAATATAGCAAATGCCACAACCAGAATGCAAATTCTATTTTTTCATGATTTCAAATTTTATACTCTTTCTAGAACATGAATGAGTTTCCTAGATATACATTTTCTTCCATTACTTTTTCATATAAATCAATAAACATAGTGGACAGCTTAGATGGTACAGTGGATACCACCAGCCCTGGATTTTAGGAGGACCTGACTTCAAATTCAGCCTCAGACACTTAATACTTAATATGTGACTTTGGGCAAGTCATTTAACCCAATTTCTCACAAAAAAAAAAAATAATAATAATTAATAAACATATGCATGGTACAATAGAAGAAACATTGTATTTGAAGTCAGAATATCTGAGTAAATCATTTCACCTCTCTGGAACTCAGTTATCTCTGTAAGACTAGATGCTATCTCTGTATCATTAAACTTAAAATCCTCTGACCATGGGGCCCTGGCCATTGCCATCCTCCCAGAAGATGATGTTGGGTGTCATTCTAAAGAAAGGAAAGCAACTCAAATCAGCAGGCATTTGCCATGTGCCATGGCCTTAAACATAATTAACTTCTCATTCTCCACTTTGGAGGCTCTGGTTTGACTTATAAAATAGCTCATTGCTTCATGACTTCCTCAACTTTGCCCCCTCTTTGCCCTTTCCAAGGCCTCTTAAAGCTTCCACAAGACCCAAATAAAGAACCAGCAGGAGAAAATCAAGTTCCCTAACATTTTGTTGGGTCTGTGATTCTAGGTAAGTTTTTACAGGGAATGGTTTCTCACCTCCATAGTTCAAGCATTCATCAAGGAACACAGACACAGAGTGCTGGAATAAAGCCCATTCTATTTAAAGAAACCTTAAGGATTCATGATCGCCTCATACTGGGGGCAGAGGAGAAGAGGAAGGCCAGGGAAGGAGAATTATTAGGTAAGAAAAATTGTGCTGATGTGCCAGACATGTTCTAACATGGCTTGTGTATGTTTCTTTTGGAAAGCTTTGAGACAAATTAAGTTTTCTTAGCAGGAAATGGGCATGGTTGTGGGTTGGGGAATAAGGAGCAGCTGCCAGTTTACATCATTTTTGGGTTTTAGTCAAAATTGATACAGAATCCCTTCTTTCTCTAAAATTTGTTCAATAAATGCATGTTCATAGAGCTAGAAGAGATTTAAAAAATTATCTGGTCCTGTGGGTTATAGAGGGGCAGCTAGGTAGTACAGAGGACAGAGCATCAAACTTGGGGTCAGAAATATTCATCTTCATGAGCTCAAATCTAGCTTTAGATAATAATTAGCTGTATGAGCCTGAGAAAGTCACTTAATCCTGTTTACTTCAACTTCCATCTATAAAATCAGCTGAAAAAGAAAATGGCAAATCATTCCAGTATATCTGCCAGAAAAACTCTAAATGGGGTCAAGAAGAATCAGACATGACTGAAAAAAAAAAAAAAAGTGAACAAAACAACAATAAGCAGATTATAGATTTCAAGCTGGAAAGGGGACTTTGGAGATAGTCTACTCATACTTCATGACTTGACAGATGAGGAAACAGAGACCCAGATCACAAATATGATCTGAGCGAAGTCATACTGGTAGTGAGAGGCAGAACTAGAATTCTAATTCAGTCCCTTCTGGCTCCATATCCAATGTTCATTACAATATATTTTGTTGCTTTTATCATTTGGATAAATCAAATCAACACATACTTAGTAATTACCTCTTGGGTGCTAGTGCTAAGTAGTAAAGTACTAAAATAAGCAGGCAATCTCTCTATAATATCTCAGTAAGAATTCATGCTCTCATTCTGCATTTGTTTTTATGAATTTTAAGTTGTACCCTTGAAGGCAGGAACAACTTTGTTGTCTCTCTCTCTCTCTGTCTAATACTGGACCTTGCACTGAACTGATTCATTCATTCATACCCTCTATCTCTTTGGAACAAGAATTGTCTCTTTAAATAAAATTTGTTGTCCCTAATATAACATAACAATGCATTTCATTCTGTCTACACATTGATGTGGAATATCTGAAGCCTTTTCAAAAATGATGAACAACTGACTTTGGACAAATGCAAGCAAAAGAAAGGAAATTCATGCCTTCTAGGAATTTACAATCTAAATGAGAGGAGGAGATAAAACAACACATAAAGGGGGAGCTGAAAGGGAGGGTATACTTAAGTGTGGGTAAGATCATTTTTGTTCTGATTTTTCTCTCCCAATATGACTCGTATAGAAATATGTAAAAAATGAAGGTATGTGTATAACTTGGGAAAAAAGTTAAATTATTTTAAATTAGCTCTTTCTTTTTGTACAAAGAAAACCAATGCAGCCAGGATTGATTAGAAGGGAAGCAGAAAATTGGGGAAATTTTTTACATCCAAGAGTTCTAATAAAGGCCTCATTTCTAAAATATATAGAAAACTGACTCAGATTTATAAGAATGCGAGCCACTTCTAATTGATAAATGGTCAAAAAATATGAACAGATAATTTTCAAATAAAGAAATTAAAGCCATTTCTAGTCACATGAAAAAATGTTCTAAACTAATTTTGATCAAAGAAATGCAAATTAAGACAACTCTGAGGTACCACTTCATACCTTTCAGATTGGCTAAGATGACAGGAAAAGATAATGACAAATGTTGCAGGAGATATGGGAAAACTGGGATACTAATATATTGTTGGTGGAGTTGTAAACTTATCCAACCATTCTAGAGAGTCCAAAGAGCTATCAAACTGTGCATACTCTTTAATCCAGCAGTGTCTCTATTGGATCTGTATCCCAAAGAGATCATAAAAAAGGGGAAAAGTATCCATATGTGCAAGAATGTTTGTAGCAGCCTTTTTTGTAGTAGTAAGAAACTGGAAACAGAGTGTATGCCTATCAGTGGAGAAATTATTTGAATAAGTTATGGTTTATGAATGTAATGGAATACTATTGTTGTATAAGTAATGATCAGCAAACTGATTTCAGAAAGGTCTGGAGAGACTTACATGAACTGATGCTAAGTGCAGTGAAAAGAACTAAGAGAACATTGTACACAATCACAACAAGATTATGTAATGATCAAGTGTAATGGATTTGGCTCTTTTCAACAATGAGGTGTTTCAGGCCAATTCCAATAGACTTATGATGTCTCCTCTCTTCCAGAGAGGAGATACAGGAACTGAATATGGATCACAATATAGTATGTTTACCTTTGTTGTTGTTTGCTTGCTTGTTTTTTTCTTTCTCATTTTTTTTCCCTTTTTGATCTGACTTTTCTTATGCAGCATGATAAATGTGGAAATAGATTTGGAAGAATTGCATATATTTAACCTATATTGGATTACTCGCTGTTTAGGGAAGTGAAGGGGGGAGAGAAGAAAGAAAATTTAGAACAAAAGGTTTTGCAAAGGTGAATGTTGAAAATTATCTTTGCATGTATTTTTAAAAACAAAAGACTATTATTATTTTTAAGCTGAAGAAAATAGCTCGACTCATACCTAAAAAAATTACTATGTCTTCCCAGTTTGGGATATACTATATTGAGCCTACTCATCCAATATTAGTATAATGGACTTGTTCCTACCATATCACTCTCTACAAACACAGACTTGTTTGATTTATCATGAATGTTCTTTTCATAGAAACAATTTAAAAAAAACATAAAATGAGACAACTATAATATGGATGATTCAAGCAGCCAATATTCATTCTATAGATGTGATGCTAATCTAGGAATTCCAGGAAAGACATTTGTGTTAGCTTCATTATAGTTGTTCATCTTGGAAACAGGCAAAGGAATGTAGAAAATAAATTGAAGCTGACAATTGTCATTCAGTTTTTGGCCACCAAGGTCCATGTCCAAATCTGGGGAAAGTTCAGGAGCAAAACTACTCTAAAAAATGCCAATTGCATCATAGGCTTCTAGTTATCTCTCTGATGCTTTTTCTTTTTACTGCAATTGGACTGTGTAAGACTGTAATCCTCCCAAGTGTATACATTATTATTACAGTGGTGAGGTGAACGTAAGGGCAGACTATATATAGACAGTCTCTCCATCCTACTTGCAATACTGTGTTGTTTAGCCCTTCCTGTTAAATCTACCCCTGCCCTCCTTCCACTTCACTAAGAAGTAGGTCATTTTTCTCTGGCTTGCCTTTAAACTTAGCTGTTTGCTCTCTGCCAGTGGATTGGGGAAAGAGGGCAAGAAACAGACATTGAGAGAGTAGTTTTAAAAGTACTTAAGTAATTCCCTAGTTCTTATCTGCTAAGATAGAGCTGATTTATCATCTATGTTGATGAAAGGAGTTCCACAATAGGAGTTCCATATGTTGATTAAAGCACTAATGCAGGTAGGAAATTAACAGATTATTGTCATATCTATGTATATGTAAGTTTTTTTGTTTGTTTGTTTTTTACTTTTTTAGGCACTGGTTATACAAAAACAAAAACCAAACGAGGAGTTTACAATCTAAATTCTACTTAAATTAATTTAATTATTTAGTGTCATGCCAATCAACTACCAAAAATATTTTATAAAACTATAAAACATAATAACAAAATTCCTTTGGAAGAACAAAAGTTCAAGAATATCAAGGGAATTAATAAAATAAATGCAAAGGAAGGTAGCCTCACTGTACCAGAACCAAAAGTATATTATATAGTAGAAATCATCAAAATTAGTTGGTATTGGCTAAGAAATAATGAGAGATTAGGGGAATAGTTTAGTACACAAGACACAGTAATCAATAATAATAATCTACTATTTGATAAACCCAAAGACTTCAGCTTCTAGGATAAGAACTCACTATTTGATTAAAAAAAAAAAAATCTGGGAAAACTGGAGACTAGCATGGCAGAAATTAGGCATTGACCAACATCTTACCCTGTATACCAAGATAAGATTGAAATAGGCTTATGATATAGACATAAGGATGATACAATAAGCAAATTAGGAGAGTAAGGAATAGTTTACCTGTTAGATACACAGAAAGGAAAGAATTTATAACCAAACAAAAGATAGAGAACACTATGAAATACAAAATGAATAATTTTGATTATATTAAATTAAAAAGGATTTGCACAAACAATGCCATTGCAAACAAGATTAGAGAGAAAGGAGAAAGCTGGAAAACAATCTTCACTACCAGTGTTTCTGATAAAGGCTCATTTCTAAAATATATAGAGAACAGAGTCCAATTTATGAGAATAGAAGTCATTTTCCGATTGACAAATGGTCAAAGGATATGAAGTCAGTTTTCAGATGGATAAATTAAAGCTATTTATAGTCATATAAAAATGCTTTAAATCACTATTGATTAGAAAATGCAAATTAAAACAAGTTATTTCACCATACCTATCAGATTGGCTAGTATGACAAGTAATGGAAATGATGAATTTTGAAGAGAATATGGGGAAATTGTCACACTAATGCATTGTTGGTGGAATGTGAACTGATCCAACCATTCTGGAAAACAATTTGAGATTTTGCCCAAAAGACTATAAAACTGTCCATATCCTTTGACCCAGTAATACCACTACAAAGTCTGTATCCCAAAAAGACCAGAAAAAGGGGAGAAAAGACACACATGTACAAAAATATTATAGTAGCTCTTTTTGTGGTGGGCAAAATTTGGAAATTGAGGATATCAATTGGGATATCAATCAGTTTGGAAATAGTTGAATGAATAAGTTGTGACCTGTGAATATAATAGAATACTACTATGCTAGTTTAAATATATATATATGGGGGGGGTTGGGGGTGGGGGTTGGGGGGGTGTATAGGCAGTCAGATTTTAGAAAAATCTAGAAAGACTTACATGAACTGATGCTGAATGAAGTTAGCAGAATCAAAAGAACACTAGATACTGTAACAGCAATATTTTGTGATGATCAACTTTTGATAGATTTAGCTCTCCTCAGCTATACAATTATATAAGACAATTCCAAAAGACTCATGATGAGAAAGAAAGAACTATGGAGTCTAGATGCAGATCACAGCACGATATTATCACTTTTTTTCCCTTTTGTACAGTGTTCTGATTTTTCTTTTACTATGTGACTAATGTGGAAATATATAGATTGTACATGTACAATTATATTAAACATAAGATTGTATGCTATCTTGGAAAGCGGAAGGAAGACAAGAGAAAAAAACTGGAAATCAAAATCTTACTGAAATGAATGTTGAAAACCATCTTTACACATAATTTTTAAAAATACTAAATGAGAAAGGAAAAAAAAAAAAAGAAGCTTATAGTCTACAAGAACTTGCCCCTTTCACCTTGCTTTTGTAGACATAGTCAATAAGCTGACAGCAATTTCTGTGATTATTGTACAAGGACTAAAAGAAATCTATTCATCCACCAAAGTCTATTAATTTTAAAATCCAAGCTCAGAAATCAAACAACATTTTTAAAGTTGATTAAGCTCTTTTGTTAATGAAACATTTTGTTAACAAGCCATCCTTCTTCATTGTGACATATCTTTCTCCCCCTCTAGGTGCACACAAATCCAGGAACTCTAAGCTGCCTCTCAGAATGGCAATGAATCTGAAGGGAAGGTCACCCTAATCACTTGGTTTCCAGAGTTCTATTTCTTTATGCATCAAGGAAGGAAAATCTCCAAGATATTTCCATATAATCAATTATACCACTTTCTAGTCAATTAATTTTTTTTTCTCTGTGACCTCCCTTTTAATCAATAAACAGTAGAGAAGACACAGTCATTTACCTTAAGAATATTGCCCTATAAAGTTTGCTTTCAGCAGAACAAGGGCATGTTGGCTTTTATTGAAAGGTTGTTGTACTGTGAGATATCCTAAGCCCACAAGTCAAATCATATAAAACCCACCCTAAGGGCTTATCCAAATTTTCTGGAGAGACTGAAATGTAATTGCATTGAATTTAGCTAGAAATAAAACTAAAACTGAGACTTAGAGGTCAGAGTGCATATTAAAAAGACAAAATAGATGACTCAAAAAATGACCAAGGATAAAGAAAGCAGAATCCACAAAATGATTCAATAAATCTTAATGATAGCTATGCAAAAAAGGGGGAAAAGTTAGAAAATAATAGCAATAAAATTAAAGTTGAAAAAATTCAAAAGAAAAAAAAATTGGAAAGAAAAACATTGAAATTTGAATTTTTTGTTATTACTCACTCATTCATAAATAATAAACACATTTTAAAAAACACAAATTAAGTTTATGATTTTTGTAGGAATGTCCTTTATTTTGTTTTTGAATTTTTATTTGTTCCTAAAGTTTTAATACAATATATTTCAAAAAAATAAATCAAAAGTCAAAAGCAAATCTTCACTAAATATCATAATAGGTTAGATTCTAGTTGGTTCAAAAATCAAAAATTAATCATTTAATTAAATTAAATTTATTTATCTAAAAATAAATCTTATTTTTAGTTCTATTTGAAGATGGCACATGAGAAGTTTCTCCACTTAGGGAAAAATTTGCTCCAGAAAAGAGCTTCAGGATTCCTATTCAATGATTTTACCAAAGAATCTCAATATCAAATCAAAGGGTCTAGGTTTAAGTTCAGTTTTTTGGTCTCTGCCACCTGGGTGATCTTGGAGAAATCATTTGATCTCTGTGAGCTTTAATTTCCTCATAGTTAAAATGAAAGGCAGAACCAAACCACCTCTAAATCCATTGCAGCTTCAGATCTATGGTTCTATTAACTGACTTTATTAAAGACCTACTATGCACTAGATACTGGGAATACAAAAAGAATAAAATGATTGCTGTATTCAAGGACTTATCTGAAAAATAAGACACTAAGCTATTAACAATCCTTACTCTGCAAATGAAGGAACTGAAAAAAGCTTCTGCTAAGGTGTGAAAGTGCTAGAGGTCAATATTGGGAGAAAGAGTATAGAAGAATAAAATGGAAAGCTGGGTGGAAATAACAGGATTATATAACCATAGTTTAAAACTGAGAAGGATTTTAGAGAGCATTAAGCTCTCTGAGGTTTAATAATAATGACTCAAGGAGCAGTTAGGTGGCTCAGTGGATAGAGCACTAGGTCTGGAATCTCCTTGCCTCAGGTCTTCATAAGTTCAAATGTGACCTTAGACACTTACTAACTATATGACTCTGTACAAGTTTAACTCTGATTGTCTCAAAAATAAAAATAATGTTTACATACAAAGTACTTTAAGGTCATGGTTGCAGAGTTTAAGTTGGAAAGGATTTTTGAAATCACCTCGTTCAATATTTCTTATATTTTTTTGGTCTCAAGATAACTTTATGGTCTTAAAAATTGTTGAAAACTCTTCAAAGAATTTTTGTTTATGTAGGTTATATCTAATAATATTTACTATATTGGAAATTAAAATGTCTTAATGTTATTGCAAAGATTGTAGTACCTTCATTGATCCCTTGAAAGGGTATTGTCCATATTGACTATTTTATAAATGCTTGTTGAATTTAACTGAATAAAATTGAAATATATGATTGATGACTTCTAAAATGGATCAATGAAGAGGAATTAGGGTTGCCCTGACGTACACAGTCAGTTTTGTATTTCTCCTGTTCCTATATCTAGCCACACAAAGTTGAAACACACAAAAAAATTACTGAATATATTTTTGTAAAGAATTATAAAGAAGGGAAGCCTAAAGATTCCCAGACTACACTTTGAGAAGCAGGATCTACTCCTATTATTTTCATTATACCAATGAGAAGACTAAGATTATCTTCAATTTGTCTTGTTTATATTATTTATACAGTTGTTTGCATGTTGTCCACTCCAATAGACTGAGCCAACTCCAAAGCAGGAAATGCTTTTTGCTTTTCTTAGTTTTATGAGTACTTAGTACAGTATCTGGCATGTAGTAGGTACTTCATAAATGCTTGTAGACTTAACTTCAGGATACTGAAACCCAGATGAGAGAAGTGGCTTGTGTAATAATATCACTTAGTAAAAAAAACTAACATAAAATTTGATCACAGGTCCTCTTTCCAAATAAGTACCTATATTATTTTCCCTTATAGATGAGGCAATTGAGAAATCTGAAGCGACTTTTTAGAAGTCACAGAGTTTTTTAATTATCAGGAATAAATAAATCTAAATCTCCTACATGCAAACTCAGAGCTTTCAGCACTGTACCATGTTGCTAATTATATTCATAGTGCAAACCATTTTATTCCTAAATCAAGAGGTAAAAACAATCAGCCATAATACAGGAGAGTCCTCAAAGTATCTAACAGGGAAGTCTACCTTATAAGTTCAACCTACCGATTTTTCTTTCTCAACTCAAACAACCAGTCCAACTGAATTAACCAGTTATTTTATTATCCTGTTGAGACAGCTTTCAACTTGTAATCAGTTTGTTATTAGATGATTTTAATAGAATTCCCTTCCAATGATCTTTCTTGCCTAATGGCATCACCTGCCCCCTACTGTTCATGCTGTCAAGAAGGTCAAGGATAAACATCTTCTTTTAAAAGCACGACTAGAAAGCACACTGACACCTATGTGGTAGGTGATGATGAACATTTCCCTAAGCACCTTGCCAAATACTCATGTGGTTTCCATTTTATTGACACACAAGTAAGTCAACCTTGGCAGTACTATTGAAATATATATATATAATTCAATTAATCAAAAAAACTCATTGTTTAAAAAGTAGAATGATAATGTATCCACAGACAGCAATGAATGTATGAAACTAAAAAACTATTTCTCCTCTCCCTGAAGATCTCTATTTCTCAGTAATTAGACATGAAAATCAATAAGCTTGAAACTCTCCATATTATAAATGTTGGAGTGGAATTAAAAGCCATGCAGAGGAAAAGGCATAGTTTTATCGATTTGTTGCTGAAATGAATTTCAGATGTCATACCATATAATGATGTTAAACAAACAGAACTAGAGACTACTAATTCTTACATATGGATACCAGAAAGCTACAGAATGACTTAGTTTTAAAATATTATATTACCAATGTTTCATTTTATCTTTATTTATTACATCCAGTGTTTCCCTAAATACATTTTAATTTGTTTCAGTTCACACTAAGCAGTGTTACAGTTTGCATGTGGCTTTAGACCTTGTGTTTAACATCTCTGATTCAACTATGACCCCCTCATTTTACACATCAAAACTCAGGAGAAATGACTTGTCTAATTTTTTTTCTAATTTATCACTCTTTGTACAGCACCAGTTCTTATAGTTATTTTTTTAAAATACTTTTATATAACTCATTCATTGGTTAAAAATGTAATCAATTCTCTTTTTTTGTTAATTTGATATTATTTGATGCCACTTCTTTCTTTTTTATTCATTAGCCACTTTCTTGAGTCTAGAGTCTGCTTAGCTTTGCCTGGAGTTATTACAATATTCTCACCATCCTATTCCTCCTCAATCACGCTAGATTAATCATGGGACCATAGGATCCCTGATTTAGAGTTGGAAAGCCCCTTGGAGATTGTTTAGTCCAAATACCTCATTTATAAAGGGAGAAATTAAAGCACAGAGAAGAGCTGAAACTTTCCCAAAGTTTTCAGTGGGGTAGTCTATACTTGGATCTAGCTGTCCTGACTCCCAGATTTAATACTTCTTCAATTTCTTCCTTTAAACTAAAATCTAAGCTAATTCGAGTTAAGGCCATGTATTTTACTGCTTTGTATATTCCATAGCATTTGTTGGTATTGGTGTTGTTGTCCTTCATTCCTGAAGAGGACCAAAATGACAGCACTACATCAGAAACAAGGCATAATGTGTATGACTGTGGCTTATTAGACCAATATGAGCTTGAAAGGTTCTACCACAGATTAGGCACAGATTTGGAGTGGAGATGTCTCGAAATGATAAAAATGATCATCTTCACTTTCTTTTGAGTGACTGTAAGATGTCATTTAATGTTTTTTGTTTTTGTTTTTTGTTTTTATTTCAGTAAGGAAATGGACAATTAATCAGGAGTGTGCCAATAACCAGCTCTCCAAGGGAAAAAAAAATGTACATGATAGACTTTTATGCTTAATCTCCATTAGTAACATCTTCTCTACCACTTTCTTAAGTCTAGGCAATCAACAAAACAAATTAGTCCCTACAAAGTAGCATTTTTTTTTTATTTACAATGAAAATTTAATAATTTGTTCTCTTGAGCCTGTTCAAGCTGGCTCCACCACACCCTAAGTTGTGACTTTATTTCTTAACTCACTTGGTCAGTCTTTTCATTCTTAATGAGTTTGGATGGTAGCAAGCATTTAAACTACAGGTTCTTATCCATTTTTGTGCCTCCCTTTGCAAAACTAATTGAAGGTTATGGTCCTCTTCCCAAAAGTAAAGTTTTTACTTTTTAAAAAATTCATAATTGAAGGAAATGCTAACTTCAAATATAGGTTAGTGAAAATAAAGATGTACTTTTTCCTATCCAAGTTTAGAGATTTTCCATCTCTCAAATCCATTGGTCCAGGTTAAGGTCCCTCATCTATAACTTATTTTCTCATAATTTACTGATTAAAAAAATAAAGTTTTTTAACTGTTTAAACTATTTATTTGAAAAAAAAATAGTTTCTAAGCTTCCAAATTTTTCTTGATGTGTGCTTTGTAAAGGAGATGTGCAAAATGTTTTACAAACCTTAAAGTATTACATAAATACTTATTATTTTGTATAAATGTCATGTTTGTGCATTTATATCTATGTTGTTGTCTCCCCGAGAGACTATAAAATCCTTGAGGAAAAAGATTATTTTAGCTTTGCCTTTGTATTCTTAGAACTAGCACAATGTTCTCTTAGTTCTACTCACTTCATTTAGTTTCAGTTCATGCAAGTCTCTCCAGGTCTTTCTGCAATCAATCTGCTGATTGTTTCTTGCAAAATCACTCTTCCCCTGAAGCCTCTTCTTCTGATAGTTCATTCAGGGACTTCCATTTTAGAAAAACTGCCATACATTCTCCTTCATTCTTCTCTATCCCTAGTTCTCTGGACTTCTTTTCCCCACCATTCCCAGAGTGGTTATCTTCTCCCTTGGCTTTTATATGCTGTCTCTTTCATTAACACTTAAGCTCCTAAGAGGCAAGAACTGTTTTTCTCTTTACTTTTCTTTTTATTTGCACTACTTAGTTTAGTGCCTAACACACAGTAAGAGCTTAACAAATTTTAAGCATTTCTGAACCTAATCTAACTTAATGTATGTGCTTGGCACATAGTAGGTTTGTTGATTGATGATAATGAAAGGAAACTACTTTAATATTTTAATGAATCCTTTATCACTCCATCATTGCACCTTACAACTCATACTTACCTTTTCATCCTTCAAGATTTTGTCCATGCCTTGTATCCAAACTCATATTCAAAGAGCTAAAGATAAGGAATAGACCTGTGACTTCACAAATGAAGAAAACTCCTAATTAACCTAATTAACTAACCTGATTAACTCAACCACTTATAATCTTGAAAAGTTGTCTAGAGCACTGAGAATAAGTCACTTCAGAGTTACCCAGCATCACCCAAAGGCTATTATTAGCAAAATGGTCCTTTGCAAAAGGGAATGATTTGGAAACATTAAAAACACCAAATATTTCCCAAATATGATATAGCCTGATCTTTCTCCCTTTCACCTTGGTTCCAGTATGTTGTTTATTTACACAACTCTCCCTCTTTTCTTCCATCTCTCCTTCCCTCCCTCTTTCTATATATAGATATATAGATTATAGATGTATATGCATGTGTGTGTTTTAATGGATTGACTAAATGAGCTACTCATTCAGCTGCATATAATAAGCTTGTCAAGATGTGTTCTTCAACCACTTTGTTTTGTTTTGTTTTGTTTTTAGTATGGTAGTTAGGTTCCTCTCTTTAAAAAAGATTTCTTTGAAAAAGCTTTCTATATATGTACATAAGGCTTGATAGACAGTGAAGACCCCAAGATGTAAATTCGTGCTTCTAAAAATGATTTCCCTTGTGCCTTCCCATGACTTACCTCTTTTCATGTTCCTCCTCTATCAGAACAGATGGTCTGAAATGTAATATCTATCCTGTCCCATTTGCACATGGTATGATACGTTGTTGAGTATAAGTTAAATGATATTTGCTGAGGGAAAAGAGAGACTAAAATCTGAATTTATCCACCAATGAGGTCTCCCTCATTTCTCAGGTCATGTACTTGTCAAATGTAACTTCCTTTGTTCATCCTTATCCTGTCAGAAATGTTTTGATAAACTAACTGATGTCAAGAAAAGAAGCTGGCACTAGGAAATGAGAAAAGATTTACGAAGAAAAGAAAAAAATAAATAAAAAGGATGATTGGAATGGGAAAGGGAATTGATGGTAAGGTTAGAAATTTTAGTGAAATGGAAGAAATTTCAAGTTGAAAGACACTAAGTAATTATGATTTCATCTTACATAAGTGTGATAAGTGGGTTCTATTTAGTATTATAATAAGCTCAAAAGTACCCAGAAAGACTCTAGGAGTCTAATGTGTTTGTCATAGGATCTCTGGGGAAGAGTAATCACTCCAGAGCTCTTATGATTAACTTTTCTATGAACTTACAAAGTAGAAACGCAGGGGAAAGCAGGGTTTCTCACTAATCAATAATATCGATAATACCAACAGTTTTATTAGGAAATAAGGACTTCTTGGGGGATTTTGATGCTATATTTTCCAAAGGAGAAGGAAGCAAAAGTGATTCTAGATATCTCATGAGCCTTAAGGAAAAATAGAATTAGAAAGGGGATAGGAGATGGTGAAGGGAGAACAGAGATTGCTTCTTTGTGCATCTAGTCAATTAATCAGCAAACATGTTTCAAATGTCCCCTAAATGCCTGGCATGTATTAGTTACTGAGAATACCAAGACAAAAGCAAAACTATTCTTGTCCTCAGAAAGTTCACAATCTAGCTAAAGAAAACTGTGTGCTACATATAAAGCTACATGCAATAAAGATACAAGAAAGTTTGAAGAATAGGGCACTAGAAAATGGGTGTAACAGGGAAAGCTTTATGTAGAGAAGGTGGTGCTTGAGCTGAGATTTGACTCTTAATAAGCATTCTAAGAGTCAGAGATGAGAAGAGAGGACATTTTAGGTATAAGAAACAAAAAGTGAATGGCACATATGACAAACTGTAACAATGACAGTTTGGATGGACCAAAGTGTAAATGGAGAGGAGTAATGTACAAATAAGGCTAGAAAGGCAGATAGATAACAGTGAAACACTTTCCATATCAAACAGAGGAATTTATATTTTTGATCCTAAAAGGAAAGATGGAGTCACTGGAGTATACTAAGTAGAGGAATGGTATCCACATACCTGTGCTTAAGACTTGAAACTTAATATTTAAAAAAAAAAAAAAAAACTCAAGATCACAGTAACTGGTCCCATTATTTTATGAAAAATATAGGGAAAAGATGTAGGAAAAGTTTCAGGTTTTATATATTCTTGGGCTCAAAGATCATTGTAGATAGCAATCACAGCCATAAAGTTAATTAAAAATTAAATAATTGAAATTAAAAGATATTTCTTAGAAAGAAAGCTGTAGCGAGCTGTCGTCTCCAAAAGCTGCTGGATCGCTCTCTGGGAAGAGATCTGCTGTGTCTACTCAAATCTCTCAGACAGATTCTTCTTCCTGTAGCGAACCGTTGTCTCCAGGCAGTTGCTGTTAACTCTTGTCCAAAGAAGTGACTTCCCTTCCTGCAGAGAGCCCCGTCAAGCCTGATGCAATTCAGAGAGTCTTCCTCTTTCTCTGAGAGTCCTCTCTTTTATTCTCCCAGAGAATGGGCGTGGGATAATGCAAGGGCTTCTGGGAAGAACCACCCCAGCCAATGAGCTTGCGCCCTCTATCAAGTCAACCTGAGTTCTCACCTTGTAATTGTCCAGAAAACCTGAATTCTCACCTTGTCACTGTCCAGACAACCCCAGTCCTCACCCAGCAATCCCAACATCTCCCCCTTTCTTTTGATTTAGAACATAGGACAGTCATGACCTTGAAACATAAATCCATCAATATGGGAAGTATTACAGATAATTACATAAATTACATAAGCACATAGTAGCATAGTAACATAACGCATGCTAGAAGTATATAACATAATCAAATAATCATAAATTGAAAATTTATAAATGTCCATAAGTCCATTGTCCATTATTCTCATCTTGTGTGAGGAAGTCCAATGATTCCTGCTGGTTTTTAAAGTTCTTTAACAGTCTTCTTATTATCCATGCTCTTTCAGTGTCAGATGTTTCTTAGATCTTCTCCTTTATTTTGAGGTCTTTCTCTTTTTCTGTCTCTCTCTGGTGGACAAGGCGAATATGACTCGTTGGCACCCATCTGATTCCTTCTCCTGCTGAAGAAATACAAGCAAACCCTCTCTCCCAGGCATTTAACCTATCTAATTACCTTCTATTTACCACTTTCTAAATATCTTCTCATCATCTGGCAATTACATTGGAATTGTTTGCACTGGGCACAGCCCTGTTGGTTTAAAAGGCCTGTATTCTCCCCAAGTGTAATCCATTTTTGCAATCTGATTGCCTTTTGACTGACTTATCAGGTAATCCCTTTCTGCCATGTGATTGCTTCTCTGCTGATTGATTAAATCAGAGTCCTGGCCTTCTAAAGGTTCTTTGGGTGTAACATCAGCTGCCATCATGCCCCAAGTCTTTTTTGCCTGGGGTCCTGGACCTGGGCCCCTCATCCCATTTCCCTGAATTATTTTACACTCTGATGCCCAATGGAATCCTCTGTTGCATTTTGGACATGGGGTTTTAGGTCTTCTTTCACCCTGTCTTCTCACTGTATCTCCATACCTACACTGAGCTCTTAGATGTCCAATTTTTCCACATTGAAAACATCGCCAAGTTTCTCTAGAAGGCCTTTGCCAGGAGGGACCCTGTTTTTGCACGTTCATCATTGTCTGGGTGTAAAAAGCATTTGTTCCCACTGTAGCACAGCGTCTTATGATCTCCTCTAAAGGAGCATCTTTGTCTAATCCCCATATAATTCTTTTGCAAATCTCATTGGCATTTTCCTTAGCCAGATGTCTGGTCATTATTTCTGTAGCTGAATTTTCTCCAATAGTTCTTTTGACAGCAGTTTGCAAACGTCCCACAAAATCTGCAAAAGGTTCATTGGGACCTTGCTGTATTTTAGTGAAAGCCTCTCCACGATCTTTCTGTCCAGGAAGGACACCCCAAGCTTTTATTGCAGCCTTAGCAATTTGTTCATATATTGTCATGCTATAATTAATTTGTTCCGAATTCTCTCCATACTGACCTTCACCAGCTAAGTGCTCAAAAGTGAATTGTGTGTTAACTCCTATTTCCAAATTGCATCTGACTTGAATTTTACATAATTCATGAAATTCCGCAAGCCATAATAAATTTTCTCCAGGTTCCAGACATGTCCTTGCTATGGATTTCCAATCATTCGGGGTTAGGACTTCATAAGACAAACCATCTAGTAACATTTTGACATAAGCTGATGTAGCCCCATAAAGGGTACAACCTTTTTTCAAATCCTTAATTTTATTCAAATCTAAAGGTGCATATCTTCTCCTTTTTTTACCTACAGAGTCAGTATTTTCAATCACAGGATATGCATGTATAAAATCACTTATATCCTGTCCTTCTCTCTTAGCTTTAACCAATGCTTTTTCTAATCTTGTCATAGGCTTAGGCTTCTTCACAGGCAATTCTGTTTGTGTTTCTGCCTCTTCCTCTCCTCCTTCTTGCTCCACCCTTGAAGGGTTAATTGAGGGAGGAGATGGGAGGTGTTCCTGTTGCTGTTGCTCAGAATTGTACTTAACTTCATTGTTATCTGATTCATCCTTTTCACCTAGTTTAGTTGACACCTCCCCATTTTGCTCCTTCATCTCTTCCTTTAGAATAACATTTTTTAAAGCCATTTGGATTAAATTGTAGGTATGAATTGTATCTTTGGAAACTGAGTTTGGTCTGGAACCAAAGGGCAAAATGTCACAAAGGCAATTGTAGTGTTCACCTAATTGCTCTCCTACTAATTTCCACTCATCTGGATCCAATTCTTTTTCCAGAGAAAAAGAAGGACATATAACCTTCACAGTTCTTAAAAGTTCAGTAATCTCCTCTAAAATTATAATCAAGCCTTGGCTTTTCATAACCTTGATGATGCTCTCCAAACATTTTCCTTGAACAGAAGGTGTTTGCCCCATTTCACTATAAGAGATTCCTGGTTTAGCCCTTAACAAGTTAAGTTCCTTATTTATCTATTAGCACACTCACTTAATCTTTAACGAAGTTTCCTTGTTACTCACGGTTCTGGGTCAGAGAGACTGAGATCTGGATGGGAGGCTTTTCCACTGGAATCAGGACCGTGTCTGTCCCTGTTCGGGCGCCAAATTGCGAAGATCTGGTCTAGCTCCTCTTGTCAAGATAAGCAAAAGTCCTTGCCCCACGTGTGGACGCCAAATGTAGCGAGCTGTCGTCTCCAAAAGCTGCTGGATCGCTCTCTGGGAAGAGATCTGCTGTGTCTACTCAAATCTCTCAGACAGATTCTTCTTCCTGTAGCGAACCGTTGTCTCCAGGCAGTTGCTGTTAACTCTTGTCCAAAGAAGTGACTTCCCTTCCTGCAGAGAGCCCCGTCAAGCCTGATGCAATTCAGAGAGTCTTCCTCTTTCTCTGAGAGTCCTCTCTTTTATTCTCCCAGAGAATGGGCGTGGGATAATGCAAGGGCTTCTGGGAAGAACCACCCCAGCCAATGAGCTTGCGCCCTCTATCAAGTCAACCTGAGTTCTCACCTTGTAATTGTCCAGAAAACCTGAATTCTCACCTTGTCACTGTCCAGACAACCCCAGTCCTCACCCAGCAATCCCAACAGAAAGCTATGGAAAATCTGTCAGTGGATTAAAAAGTAAAGACATCACCTTGGTGACAAAAATCCACAGACTCAAATGGTTTTTCCAGTAACAATGTATGGCTATGAGAATTATACTATAAGGAAACTTAAATCCCTCAGAATCCATGCCTTCAAATCTACTTTTCAGATAAGAAAATTTAGTTAGAAAGAATAAGTGATTTGTTCATGATCACACAGCCTGTAAATGTCAGAGGGAAGATCTTTCAAAGGCAAACCATCCAGATGTCAAGGTTAGCCTACTTATTCACTATGTAACATTGATTTACATGTGTTAGTACCATTGATCCATGAGTCACACATAATTTTTTTAAGTGGGAGTGTTCATGATTTTCAACCCCTATAGCTTCACTGGAAGAATTGTGGTGCCAAAAAGATTACTTTGTGTAGAAATAAGAAAATTAAAATTACTGGTTCTTAATGAGATGCATGACTGATGAATTTTTTTTTTTCTAAGTAACCACAGCATTCTAATTTTTAGCATTTATATTACTACCATCTCACACATAGTGGTATACTAGAATTTCCTATCATTTACCCAAAACTCCCTCATGAGATACTATTATGGAGAGAAAATTAAAGTGTCATTATAAAGGTGTTATCTCCAATTTAAGATTAAGGATCAAAATGGTTATGACTTGATTAAGGTAACAATTAGGATCAAATCTGGGATTCAGGTTCAAATTAGATTCAAGACAAATTCAAAACTAAATTTAAATTAGAGTCAAACTCTAGTTCAGAAATCTTTACATTAGACTCCAGCTCCAAAATAGCTGACTTCATCAATAAGGAGGGCATGTTTTTTTCTGACATGAAAAATATTCATTTAAATAGGTACTATGCAGAAACTGAATGTAAATCAACATATATGTTCATTTTTTTCTTTTTCTTGTTTTATTTTCTTCTTGTGGTTTTCCTTTTTGTTATTTTTCTCTCCCAGCATAATCCATTAAGAAACATATATTTTTAAAAATGTACATTCATAACCAGAAAGAAAACCAATAAAAGAAAAAAAAAAGAAAGAAAAAAAGAAAATAGGGACTGGGCCCAAGAAAATTGGATTCTTCTAAACTGGGTCAAATTTTTTTAAAAATCATGTATGTACCACCCTTTGCAAGAAATAATCATCTATTTAGTGAGTCCATTCCACTTGAGAATGAAGAAATTTTCTCTATTATTTCTTAGATAATAAGTGGTCAAAGGCCAATGGAAAACCAATTTTTCCAGTTCTATCAAGTGCCCAGGTGTTCTGGACAGAGGAAGCAGGAAAAAAAGGAAATTGTTTTGAATAATAAGCTCAAGGCAAAAAGGAAAGCATCAAGAGAGTTAGAGTTTCACATGTAGAGTCAAAATTTAAAAAGAAAATCTTTTAAAAATTATTACACAAAGTGGTCATTGCTGATGGATTGCTAGAGTGACATTCAGTGGAAATGATAGACTGAGTGATTATTCTCATATGACACCAAAAGATGAAATTTACAGAACTCTCTTAAGTCTAAAATGTAAAAAGCCTGAAGCAAAGTTCCATCAGGAATCTATATGGCATCAAGGTTGGGTCCAAAATTTACATGTTTGATCTCTTTGCATCCTCATAACAACTCTGTGAAGGAAGTGTTATTACTATTCTCATTTTTCAAATGAAGGAACTGAGACTCAGAGAAAAAATAACATTGTACCATTAAAATTAAAAAAAAAAAAAAACAAAAACACTGAAGTAAGAAGAGATTTCAATTCTTTGCTGTGTGACTTATTGGTGAAGTGACAAGTCATTGCTACTTTTTGGCCCTCAATTTTTTCCTCCATAAAACAAGGTGGCAGTGTTCTAGTTCTAAATCTTCAATCCTACTAAATATTTGAATTTACAGGTTTAAAAAAGGGACTAGAATACTTCTAACAGACCAAAAAGTCTAGGACTGAAGAAGAGTGGATGAAAATTTGAAAGAGGCCAATTTCTGATACCTTAAAACACACACACACACACACACACACACACACACACACACACACACATACACACACACACATACATACACACACACATACACACACACACACACACACATATACACACACACACATATATATATATACACACACTTCGAATTAGATTCATCCCAAAGTAGAGTTCTTAGGAGCTTCTGAGTTCACCATGACTACATGTCTTCAAGCTGAAGCTAATTCACTAGTCAATAGAAAATGTCAAGGGAATTCTTGTTCAGGTGCAACTCAGACTGCAAATGGAAAAAGCACTGGATTTGGAGTTGAGATCTGGGTTAAATCCAACCTTTATCACTACTCAGTGACCTCAGGGAAGTGACTTACTCTCACTGAGCCTCAGTTTCCCTCTCTGTAGAAGGAAAGAGTTAACTAGATGGCCTCTGAAGGTTATTCTAGTGCTAAACTTCTAAGATGATGATGTCCCTTCCAACATTGAGATTCTATGATTTATAATTAGTTTCTTAGCATGTTCAGCATTTCAGTTTTGCATCAGTTTAGGCAAAAGGCTTGAATAACAAATTCCTTAGTTGCCATATGCAGGAATCTTTCCAGCTGCCTAGACAGAAGAAGATCATTTGTCAAATGCTGCTGTATCTGCTCTTGTGGAACACTTCTAAATCAGCAAAGGGAAGCATTGAAGCAGGTCCTTGAACAACTTGAGTCCTCAGATGTGCTATAAAGACAAAGAAAGCATTTAGGACCCAAATGATGGACCATGAATCAGACTCATTCAGACATTTGCTCTTTTTACACTCCTTTGTTTGAGAGAACATAATCTTAAAGATTTCCTATTTTTTATCAAGCTTTAATAAAATCCCAGAAACCTCAGAAAGAGAGCTGAGAACCTGAGAAAAGCAGGACTTGTTCTAGAGAAGTCAAGCTTTCTTTGCTAGAGGAAAGGTATTTAACAATTTAACAAGAAAGGGAAGTTTGAGATAATACACAGGGTAAAATTATTGTGAAAGTCTATAGATGTTAAATCAATAATCCTGAGCTTAAAATTCTGTTCTATCACTTGTTTCTTGGGTGACCTTGTAGAAATTATTTCTCTGAGCCTCAAAATCTTAGTGAAATGGATTCTTAGGAAACATTTAGTCCAACCTCTTCATTTCACAGATGAGCAGACTGAGGCCCAGAGAAAGGAGGTAGCTTTCCCAGCGTCAAACAAGAAGCAAAATAAGAAATCAATCCCAGATTCTCTGGCAATGTAGGGTAGTACAAGGGACACTGAATTGGAAATCGTGATAATTAGGCTTGAATCATAGCCTTGCACTCACTAGTGCTGTGACTTTGGCCAAATATTTTTATCTCTCTAGACAGCTCCGTTTCCTCCTCTGGAAGGAAAATGGAGTTTGTAATAGATGATCTCTAAAATTTCTTCCAACTAGAAATTTGAGTCTGACAACCTGGAGGAAATGTCAAAGACATAGTCAATCAGCTGGATGTTTCTAAACATGAGGGCGTCTTATGGGCCAACTGTCTGAAATTTTCATTTAATTGAGAGAATATATATATATTTAAATTTTACTTTTCAGGCAGACAGTTAGGCACCAGGAAGGCCAAGCTCAGGCTAAGACTCCCAGGCAACTCTTTTCATCTTATATGTGATGGATTGCAAGGCAATTGATCAAGTGCTGGTCAAGTGTTCAATGGCCCACTGCCTGACTATAGTGACAAAACAAACTAAGAGGCCACCTGAAAACAGCTGGCAGGTTGGCCCTAACAGACAGAACTAAAGGGGCCTATCAGAATAAACATAACTGCAATAAGCCAACCAGAGTAATTTTTTTTTATCCCAAACTTGGAAAATAATGAATAATGGAAGGGAAGAGGCATTTGTTTTATTTTATCTGCTGAAAATCCCTCTCCTTGAAGATTCTTTGTCATAGATTATTGAAATGGGAAAATACCATTTTCCTATAGGTACAAAGGAGCTGCTATGATGTATTCATGAAGATACACCCATTTGGTCTGACTCATCATTCTCCATTATGTATGTCAGAAACCTTGACTTTACCAAACTAATATAGGATTCTTGTCTCTACTGAAAAGTAATCATCCATCAGAGTTGTATCATTTAAAATGGGAAGAGTTGAAGGTGAAAGGCATACTTTCAAACATGCATTTTTTTTTTTTAATCATGTCATTTAATGCTGGTCTAGGAATGCAGAATATAGTCTCAGGACATTGCAGTTTCAAATGAACAGAAAATCCAAAAAAGCCACTTAACCTTTCTCTAAGCTTCAGCTTTCTCATCTGGAAAATAAAGTACTTGAATGAGGGCCTTAAATTCCATTCTAGATCTAAAGGTACGATTCTATGATCCAGATATTGTACAAATCCTGAACTTAAGTTTCTGACTGATCCAAACAAGCAGTAAATGTCATGCATCAGTTCATGTTTTTTTTTTTTCTTTTTATTCTTAAAATAATCAAGAGTAATGCACCTAATTGCAAATATATAGCATACATTAAATTTCTTGCCATCTCAGGGAAGGGGGAGGGAAGAAAAAGAGGAAGAAAATTTGGAATGCAAAAAAAAATGTATATTGTTTTTAACATATATATGTAATATATATATGTATTATGTATGTATACATATAGATATTAAGGATAATGCACCACTTATAAAAAGATTGGAACAAAGGCAATGATAATTGTTTTGTAGGAATCCTAAAACTAGAGAAGGTTAAAGCGGAAATGGGTCTTAGCATCCTTAGTTGAAGTCTCCCTCATTTTTACAGATGAAAATGAAATATTGAGAGAAAGCAACATGGATCTGTGGTCATGCAGTTAGCAAGAGTCAGAGCTAAGATTATAATTTACATCATTTGGTTCCAAATCTAGTGGTTCTGTCATTCTAATATGTTGCATTGCTTCTGTCTTTTAAGAGAATATACCAGTTATAAAATTTAAGGCTAAGCAGAAACTGAGAAAGTAATGAATGTAATCCCTCACTTTACAGTGAGGAAATTAAAACCTAAAGAAGGGCAATAATCAGCAGTATACTGGTAAATGTTAAATGACAATCCCTTAAGGGAAGAAGGGTGGAGGGGAGGGAACATATGTAATACCTTTCAAATTTAATATGATTTACTAACATTATCTAGTAGACCAGAGGTTCTTAAAGTAGGAAGTAGGAGCTGTAGAAATGTTTTGATGTTGTTTATTTTCATGTTTGTGATTATATTTCAATATAGCTACATTCCTTTATAATCCTATATATTTTATTTTAGGCACTTATAAATATTATTCTGAAAAGGGGTCCCTAAGTCCAACCTCCCAAATGCATACATGCCACAAAAACAAATAAGGACCTCTGCTATTGCTAGTACTTAAAATTCATTTCATATTGCTCTCAAGATCAATTTTTTTTCCTTCCTCAATGTTTCTAGATACAATTCTGACATTCTGGGGTGGTTTTTTTTTGTTGTTGTTTTTTGTTTTTTTATTGATGTCAAACCCCAAACATATACTGCCCTGAGTACTATTTTCTCAATCTTAGGCCTTCACAGGTATAAGAAAGAAACCCTACTCCATATGAATCTAGATCCCTTTGCAAATGAAAAATTCTGTAAAAGGAAAAGAGGTAAAAAATGCCATCAAACTGTCTTTCATTGGCAAAACCATGCAGGTATCAATTTTTTTTTTTTTTCTGTGACTTATGGATCATTAGCGTTAGGAGATCTAATCTTATCTTCCTATTTTACAGAGGAACAAGAAGAGGCCCAAAGAACTGTGATACATTTAGAGATGGAGGTCCTATGTTCAGAACCTGACTTTGCCATTTGTTAACTCTGTGACCTTGAATAAGGCATTTGGCTAGCATGATGGGATTGGACTGGCTGGCTTTTTTGTTTTGGTTTGGTTTTTTGAAGGCAATTTAAGTTAAATGACTTGTTCAGAGTCACACAGTGACTGTCTGAAGTTGAATTTGAATTCAGATCCTCCTGTCTTTGGGACCAGCACCACCTAGCTACTCTTTTTAGACTTGAAGACTTCTAAAATCCAAGCCAATTCTAAATTCATGAGTCTAGGGAATGCCCAAGGTCATAGAGCTAGTTAGTGGCAGAGTTGGAACTCAAACCTGACTCAGTTCAGAGCTATTTTGACTGGCATACTGTCATCAGCTTGTCTGTGTAGAGATTTTTAACCAACCAGATCTCTCTCTCTCTCTCTTATCTTTGTTAGTCAAGTTATGTCAGTTATCATGACCTCTCTGGCTTCTAAAGTCCTTTGGTTCTTCTTGTCTCCAACCTTCATTTAGTATTAGTAGCTTCTGGACCTGGATTCTAGTACTTCTAAACTCAGCTGCTGGCTATATTAGCTATATTATCATGGGTACATCATTTAAGCTCTGTAAGCCTCCACTTCCACATCTATAAATGGGGTTAATGGTGCTTGGATTGCCTATTTCACCTCCTTTTATTGTAAAGCAAGTGGATAGAAAAGTGATTTCATCTGACTAGTTCATCTTATTCTTCCATTTCTCATGTGTCTATGTTTTGCTGCTTGAGAACTCTTGGAGGGTTGATAGCTTATGTGACTTGGTAATGTCCAAGACAGTAAAGTAGCAGGCTCTCACAAGTCATCCTGGCATAGTGAAAAGAACACTGAACTTAAGTTTAAGAGATTTCACTTTTAATCTCAATTCTATCACCAGCCAGCTATGTCACTATACTTATATCACTTTTCTTCTCTGGGTCCCAATTTCTTTCTCACTAAAATGAAATGATTATACTTAAGTATATCTAATATCCCAGCAAGGAGACCCACAATCAATAAATGAATGAATGAATGAGGAAGCAATATGCTAAGTGTTGGTTATACAAACATGAAAGCAGATAGTTCTTGTCCTACCAGAGATTACATTCTAATAAGAGAATATACATGGGTGAATGGTGACCAAGAAAGAATGCTTTGATCTGTAAATGGGGACTGGAGGAATCAGAGCATTTACTAACACATCCCTTTTAGTAGTAATGGTAGTACTGATTTGCTTATAGTTTCATAGCTGGAAAGTTATAGCTGGAGTAAGGAAGGAAGAAAAATGGATGCTGAAAACTATCTTTACATGTATTTGGAAAAATAAAATAATATTAAGGGAAAAATAATTTCATAGGAATGAAATTATAGGGTTCAAATAAATTACTATAGTCTAAGACTTTAGGATGCAGAGCTAGAAAGAATCTTTGAGATCATCCAGGCCATCCCCCCTCATCTTATTCTATTTTACTTTATTTTTTTTTTCTATTCTCAAGGAACTTTTCAAATCAGTAGGATTATAGGATCCCAGTAAATTTAGATATGGACTTAGAAGTCATTAAGACCAACTCTTTCATTTTACAAATGTAGTAACTCAGACTTACAGAGGGGATACAACTAGGTCAGGGTTACACAGCAAGTAATCTCTACCTCATTTTAAAGAAGCAGATACTAAATCACAGAATGTCAGCCATCAGGCATGTAGGACAAGTGACTTGCTCAGAACCACAAAGTAAGTAAGCATCAGAACAGAGATTTGAACCCAGGTCTCTGGCCTCCCTGCTCAATTTTATTTTCAAATGGCTGGACTGGTTAAAGCTCTTATTCAAGCCACTTTGTGTGTGACAGGAGCTTATTTCTTCATATCCTGGAAGGGATAGGTGTCACTGCCCAGCTACTTTGAATGGACTCTGTGAACCCTGGTCAGGAAGAGAGCCAAAAGCACACTAATTGCACCTTGTTTGATTGGCATCTCTGGAACAACTGATCTCCGAATGGAGCTACTTTGTTCTCTAGGTTTAGTGTTTCTCTACCCACACACACACCACCCCCATCCTTATCCAGACACCCATTTGTCTAAACTGCTTTTTTTTTCTAACTTGGCTTTTTGGTTGGAGTAAAGTACTTTGGATCAGATAATGAGGCCCTAAAGCCAAGCTGGCCTGAAGCACACAATCCAGAGGTAATTGCTTGGCAGCCTTCACAGGCTCCCTTCTCTGTGCAATGAGGTCTGTTGAATTGGCTGTGGTATTGGAGCAGCAAGGAGTTCACTGCCTTCTCATCCACTCTGACAGCTTGGAAGGCCCCCTGATCAACACCAGTGGTGAGATCTAATTCTATAAATACTTTTTAAAGGGAGTAATATACCAAGAAACTTCACATGGAGGTAGAAATAATGCTTTCTCCAAAGCACAGTGATTGGTGTTCTTTACTAATATGAGACCTCTCAGAAGACCCAGTTGTACAGTTCTCATGATTCAACACTCTTTCACTGGGGTTCATTCTTTTGCAGAAGACCCTCCTGATTTAATTGATTGGGAAACAAAAGTTCAGTGTATATGACTTGTCTAGACAACCCTGTACTCAGAGTCGGAAGATTTGGACTGAGTAATCTCTTCAAGTTCAATCACATCCTCTCTCTGTTCCTCAATTTTGTCCTCTGTAAGGTGAATAGGTTGTTCCCAAGGTTCCTTCTAAATATGCCTTTCTATATTCAAAGATACAGGCAGCATGGGATAATAGCAATGTTCAACTCTCACTTCAAATACTTACCAATTACATGACCCTGAGTAAATCACTTAACTTGGCTTCAGTTTTCTCATCTATCAAATGGGGATAATAAAATCTGTAGCTCCTACCCCTTAGGAGTTAACTGAAATAGAGCAATGTGTGTAAGACATTTTGCAAATCCTAAGATAGTTTGTAAATGTCAATTATTATTATTAAAGTACCTCCTTCCTCTAACATTCCATGTTCTGTTATACAGAGTCTCTTTGATCTACTATCATTCTATGCTCTTTCCCCACATAACAAAACAGTGTTCATGGGAAGGATTGATCAAAGTCCTAGAGTGAAAACCAAAGAAATAGGACTAATGACTAATTCTAATTAATTTAATTCAATTAAAATGTAATTGAATGTTTAATAAATATCTAATGGATACAATATAAAAAAGAGTAATGATAGAGAGTTGGTGATGAGGGTTTCAAAGCTTTTTTGGCAAGGGATTGAACAAAGAATAGAAAATAGTGAGATAAAATAGTGTCAGGTGAGCTGGGTTCAAATTTTTCCTCTGTGGCTTTATCTGTGTAATACTTAAGTCTTAATTTAACTTGGACCCTCAATTTATTCACCAGTCAGAAGAGGAACTTACTCTAGAGAGCCTCCAAGGTCCCTTTTAGCTCTCCAGCTATGATAGAATAATCCCATGTATGTCTCTGAACTTTAGTCTCTTCATTAGTAAATTAATAGGACAGGTAATCATGTTCATACTGCCTAGTACTTTTGTCATTGAATTGTATAAGAAAATATGAGCTACTAGTATAAGGGATAATAATTTACATATGCCATTTTTTTCTCAACTGTGCTTTTTTAGTTTCCAGATTTTAACATTGTTCCTCAACTGTAGTATCACCCTGCAACTTCCCTTAGCACCCTTATTCTGGAACATCCCTCCTCCTATAAATGAAGTCCTTTTAGGACTGCCATTTTGGTTAGGGATCCAGGACAGTCAACCTTTATTCTCCTGCTGATTGCTTCTGAATTTTTGAACTTTAATACTATGCTCCCTAGTGGATAACTTCATTATCATCCACTCCTTTGATTTCCAACTCCTTTGGGGGTTTTTTTTCCCCCATAAGAATGTAAGCTTGAGGGCAGAGACTGACTTTATTGTTACTAGCCCTTAGCACAAAGTCAGGAGCATAATATGGGTTTAATAAATGTTTGTTTAATCCTTGCCTTTCTTTGCACATGTATGTAAAACTCTATACTTTTGTTGTAATAGGAGTGCAAGATTGAACTCAAGTACAAATTATTCGCAATCTTGGGCAAATCAATTCTTCTGTCAGAACCTCAGTGTTCTCTTCCATAAAATGCATGTGTTAGATCAGATTGTCTCTAAGATACTTCTAAATCAATGGTCTTCTGAACATAGGTGTGTGACCAACTAAGATGAATAAATGATTAATCCATTAGAAAAGGGAATAAACTCATAATTTCTACCCCTTGCCTTTCTACTCAAATTTCTCCATCTAGTCTGCAGATTCTTTCTTGTACTTAACAATAACATAGCCAGATTGTGGTAGTGCACATCTGGAATCTCAGCTACTTGGAGAATGAGACTAGAAGATCTCTAGAGTTCAGGAATCCTGAGCTGCAGTGAGCTAAGCCAAACTGACGTCCACATAAAGTCTGGCATCAATATGATGAACTCCCAAGGAGTGTAGGAGGGGGAGAGTCCTGAGAAGGAAGCTCAGGTTGCCTTAGGAGGGGCAAACCAATCCAGTTTGGAAATGGAGCATGTGAAAATACCCATGCTGATGGAATTAAATCCAGGAATTGTTCTTGTACTTCCAGTCTAGGCAACATAGGGCAATCCAGTCTTAAAATATATTTACCCACATTGGTACTAATTCAGGTGGTTATCTTAGACTGCCAGATGCTAATATGTGGGACTGTATCTCTGGTTCCACTAAGCTAAGTTTTCATAGCCTGTAGCTTCCTTGTTCATGATTCAAAGGGCTTGCTTCAGCTGTCTTATTAAATATGGGAAACATCTGTGTCACAGTGAAGAGCAAAAATCCCAACATCTGGAAAATATTGGTAAAGAACCTAATTAAGTATGTCAATGACAAATTGTTGCAACAGGAAATATTTAGGAAGAGCAGATAATTGCAATTTAATTCCCCTGGCCTCTTGTCCTTGCCATTTATTTACTTATCCCAAAAGAAAAGGGGGAGTTGTACCTCTCTTCTCCTTCCACCCTTCAGGGGGTTTCCAGCACATCTAATCACAATGAACAGAGCCATGGGTATGACTATTATCACTATGAGTTTCATTCACATAAAGGCAGAAAGGTAATGATGATTTTGGCTGAACTTTGAATTTCCCTGCAACTATAACTCAGAAGGACACAGAACTCTAACAAGACCTTTGACCACTTGTAGTCTTTGTTTCCTATTTGGAGACCAGTTATAGGGATGAATTGTTTTCTCCTTGTACTTGTACTGCATTAATAATCAACAATGCCAACAACAAAAACAATAGCAACTGACATTTATACAGAGTTTTAAGATCTACAAAGTACTTTACCTACTATCTCATTTGATTTTTCCAACTTCCCTGTGAGTTAGGCAACATTTTTAATCCTCATTTTATAGACTAGAAAACTGAGGCACAGAGTGTTTAATTGAATCTCTGAGGTTCTCCCAAATATATGCAGGATTTAAATTCTGATATTCCCAACTCCAAGGACACTAGCCAACTACTTCAACATTGAAAGGAAGAAGATAACAGGCAACAGATATAACTGGTATATTATGTTTTGTTCTAAGTGTCACATTTCAGGAAGGACCTAGTGACCGGAAGTATCCAAAGGAAATTGCCCAATGTAGTAAAGGGGTTCAATATTAGGTCCTGTGAGGACTGGTTGAAGGAACTATAGGTATTTAGCTTTAGGAGGATCATACAACTCTCTTCAAGAATCTGAAAAACTGTCTTATGAATAAAGATTAAACTTCTATTAAAACCCAGAGAACCAACTTTGGTACAATGAATAGAAGTTGAAAATTGAAAAATTCAAACTCAAAATAAAGGAAAAAGCTCCTAAAAATTAGAATTATCTAAAAGTAGAATAATCTATATATGATTCTATGATCCTATGAATTTTGAAGAAAAATAAAACTACAATATTTTAAGGACCCATGATTTCATCTTTGTGCATCCTCTCACAGCACAGATTACAATTCTGAGGGACTTCATGGTATCTTGTTTTTTTTTTAAAGATTTTTATTTTCAAAACATATGGATGAGGGGCAGCTAGGTGGTATAGTAAATAGAGCACCAATCCTGAAGTTAGGAGGACCTGAGTTCAAATGTGGTCTCGCTTAACACTTCCTATCTCTGTGACCCTGGGCAAGTCACTTAACCCCAATTGCCCCTGGGGAAAAAAAAATGAATGGATAGTTTTCAACATTCACCCTTGCAAAACCTTGTGTTCCAATTTTTTTTCTCCCTCCCTTCTCTCCATCCCCTCTTTAAGACAGCAAGTAATCCGATATATATTAAATATGTGCAATTCTTCTACACATATTTCTACAATTATCACTGCATGGTACATTGTAAAGAACATGAAAGTGAAGTTGAAAGAGACTACAGGGCCATGAATTGTGTAGCACTTTCTGCCCCTTCCAGGTTCTGAAGAGCCCGATAAGAACAGAGTCAAGCCAGGCCAGGGCTGGAGCTATCAGAATGCATCTGAGAATATGGCTCTAGTGGTGATGGGTCCAGAGCTCCAGAGTACCCATTCTTCTCCCATTGTTTCTCCTTTTGAGGTCTCCCTGGCCCCAACAACCCTAGACAATTAGTTGAATGATCAGTGCATTTGGTGGTGGAGGAATGAGCTTGTTCTAGAAGATGAACAGCATACAAGAGACATCTCTGTATTGTGTTGGGGATTTCCTGGAATAGCCATAACCAGCAAGTGCCCTGCACTTCAATCTATACTCCAGGCAAAACTATTGCTGGCATTGCATATATTGGCCTGCATCCAGTCCTCTGGCCATTTCCAAGGAAAGGGAAGAGCAGTTCTGGTGCACGTAGGTAATAGGTAGGATGATATAAACTCTTATAATTACCAATGGGCCCCCTGAAGCCCAGGAACCTACCGAAGCAGCCAGCAGCTCTATTCCACATCCAGTCATTTAGTAGCTGCCTTGTATTAAGTTTCTTAAACAGTCTCATATCTGTATCTTCCTTTGATCATCTACAGCCCTCCACATTGATGAGAGGGATCACTCATGCATCTAATAATGCTGTGCCCTGCTGGCTATAGCCACAAGTGACAGTGTGGTTTGAGGGTTTATTTGTGGAGTCATTCATGACTAGAGAACCCAATATTCATTGTCAAAAGTTCCTGCCAACCAGTAAAATTATCCAATCATGCTTCTAATGCCATCCATACACCACTGTGCTGTGCTGTCAAGCTTGGTCCTAGCATCTTCCTCTCCCTAACTGGAGAGTCCCAGTTGACTGGACCTCACTTTCTAATACCAGGATTTCTATCACATGGATGAAGCAGCCCAGGCTGTTTACCACAACTTTTGTGAAATGGCTCTACAGAAGGCTCCTTGTATTGGAAAGAAGACATGAAAGAACCCCACTTGTCTTCTGCTGACATCAATTAGCACCCAAGACTGTTACTACTTTGAGCCTCTTGAGGCATTGTAATTACCTAAAACTATTGCTACCTATGCATCCAGAGGTGATATATAGATAAGAAATTGTTTTAAGCCTAACCTTTGCTTTAGGATTCAATAAGATCTAGCAACTATTTCATTCACATTCATCCTGATTGAGAAGAATTCAACACAGATTGAATGTTTCTAGGGAGACATGAAGTAAGCACACTCTGAATGATTTTAGAAAGGTTGGCCTTTGATAGGTAAAGTCAGTCTTTTTCAAGCCATTTCTATTCATTACTCCTAACATTCAATTTTGAGAGGTTGTGTGTGTGTGTGTGTGTGTGTGTGTGTGTGTGTGTGTGTTCTTTCTGTTTATATTGTCATTCTGTTTTTCTTCTCATTTTTAATAGTTAAGCCATATATACATCTGAAATGTATTGTGTATTACAATATAAGGTGTTGGTCTAAGACTAGTTTCCCACTAGATTGTTAATAGTTTACTTAACAGTTTTTACAAAATAAGGAGATATTTCCTAAGAAACTTATATTTTCTAGTTTATCAAACACTGTAATACTGAATCTCATTGTTTCTGATTATTCAGAGGCATGTAGGTGTCATCATGGATATAGTGTTAGTCCTGAAAAGACCTCAGATACTTATTAATTGTGTGACCTTTGGCAAGTCACTTAATCTATTGCCTGTCTCAGTTTCCTCACAAGTAAAATGAGGATTTATAATAACATACCTCTCAAAGTTGTTATGAGGATCAAATGAGATAAGGTCTATAAAGACTCAATACAGGGCCTAACAAAGAATAAGAGCATACTTATTCCATTCCCTATTCTGGATTTTTTTCTTTTATTAATTGTTCCTATACTTATTTAGTCCTTTCTTATTTTCTGTATTCCTCATAGAATTAGGGCTTCTAACTTACTGAGTTGGGGTTCTCTTAACAATTTCTAAATTAGAGCTTTTAAATCTTGCTCCATGATTTCTTTTTTTCTTTTTCTGTGTCTCACTCTTAGAAATAGCGATTCCTACAAATCATAGAGAGGATATTGCATTCAAGGTAGAAATTGTCCTATGTCCACAATCTTTGCTTTCCCTGTGTGCCATTTTTTCTCATTTGCCATGAAATTTCTCCTCTGGGTTCATGCTCTCCAACTCTTCAAGGTTACAGTTTTCCCCAAGAGCTCTGATTTTTCCCTTTACTCAGGTAGAATTCATAGTCTCTAAGCAACAAATTCCTGCAGATTATATCTGCTGTAAAATCCATTTTGCATTGTGTTGTTATACATATTCATAGAAACTTAGACTCCTTTAACTAAGGATGCCATATTGCCTTCTGTTATTAATATCTTAATTGTTGGTTTTATCTGTTTCATGTGCGAGCTGTAACTGGATTCTATTCCTCCTTAGATCTTTGATAATTTCAGTTTTCTCCCCTTATGTTCCCCTATTGTTCACTCTCTGATTTCTTTTTCTTTGATTATGGTTTCTGGAGGGTTGAACCTGAAAGCTGCATTAGTGATCTCCTGTGTTGGGCAGTTCATGTTTCAGTAATCTTGGTCTATTCCTAAATTACTTTGTTGGGGGTAGCAGAAATGACTTCATATAGGTGTTTAGTCTATTCCCTCAAGTTAATGGTGTGCCACACATATATGTCATACTCTGTCCCATCCTAAGCAAGCTTCTTCTGCTTTATGATTTCCAGATGCACTGGGAGAAATAGGTGGTGATAATAGAGGTGAGTTCTTTGAAAGCCTGTGGGTCAAGAAGCAGAGAGGTCACATGGCAGAGTAAAGGCAGCTACTTGTCTGAGCTCTCCCACAAATTCACTTCATTTAGTGATTCTAAACAAACTCTAGGGCATCAGAACATATGAAAAGACAGAGTGAAACAATTTTCCAGTCCAAAACAACTTAGAAGCAGTAAAGGTCTGTTGCACCAGAGTAATAGTGCAACCCACCCAGTACAGTGCAGGCTTGCCAGCAAATCCCTGGCCCCAGCAAACCAGGAGTAGATCACAAGGAGATTGAGCCTATGGAGCAGTGGTAGTTTCCAGACCTTTCAGCCCACAGACACCAAAAATAAGTTGGAAGGGCAAAAGGAAAAGTCTGTTGCACTCAGGTGACAATGGAGCACAGTCCAGTCCAAAATGAAAAGTCCTAGAAATATTATAACTAAATTCCAGAGCTTTCAGGTCAAGGAAAAATATTGTTAGCAACCAGAAAGGAAACAATTAAAATAATGTGGAGCCACAGTAAGTATAAAACAAAATTTATTAGTTTCCACATTAAAGAATCGAAGAGCTTGAATATCATATTCTAGAGAGCAAAGGAGTTAGGATTACAACCAAAAATCCCAGCAAAACTAAGTATAATCCTTTAGGGGGAAATGGATATTTAACAAAATAGAGGATTTTCAAGCATTCTTGATGAAAAGACCATAGCTGAATAGAAAATTTGACTTTTAAAAACAAGACTGAATAGAAATACAAAAAAAAGGAAAAAGGAAAAGGAAATCATAAGGGATTTTGTAAAGTTAAACTATTTATATTCATACATGGGAAGATGATGCTTGTAACTCATAAGAACTTTTTCATTATTGGGGTAGTTAGAAAGAATGTAAATAGAGGGCACAGGTGTGAATTGAATGTGAAGGTATGACTCTAAAAACAATATAATTAAGGGGTGAGGCAGTAATATGCTGGGAAAAATGGAAGGGAGAGGTAGAATGGGATAAATTGACACATAAAAGAGACAAGAAAAAGCTTTTACAGTGGAGGGGAAGAGGAGAGAATTATGGGGAATGAGTGAACCTCATTCTCATCAGTATTGGGTCAAAGAGGGAATAACATAAACACACAATTGGGCATAGACATCGATCTTATCTTACAAAAAAAGTAGCAGTTGAAGAGGATAAGATAAGGGGAAACTGGTAAAAAAAAAAAAAAGGAGAACAGACTGGGGAAGGGGGTAGCAAACAAAATACTTTTGAGAAGGAATAGGGTGAAAGGAGAAACAGAATAGAATAAATGGGGGATACTATTAGCAATGGTATTTGCAGAAAAAAAATTTTTAAATAACTTTCTCTGATAAAGGCCACATTTTTCAAAAATATAGGGAACTGAATCGAATTCATTAAAATTAAAAATCAGTCTCAAAATGATAAATGATCAAAAAATATGAACAGTTTTCAGATGAAATGATCAAAGCTATCTAATGCCATATTAAAAAATCCTCTCACTATTGATTGGAAGAATGCATATTAAAACAATTTTAAGGTACTATCTCATACCTGTTGGATTGACTAATGAGATACAAGAGGAAAATGATAAATGTTGGAGGTAATGTGAGGAAAATAAAGCATTGAAGCACTATTGGTGGAACTGTGAATTGATTTAACCATTCTGTTGATTAAATTGGAATTATGCTCAAAGGGCTATAAAACCTATGCATGATCTTGATATACCAATATCACCATTGGGCATGTAGACCTAAGAAATAAAAAGCAAAAAAAGACAAAAATATTTATAACAGGTCTTTTCTGGGGGCAAAGAATTAGAAATTGAGGGGATGCTCATCAATTGAGAATGGCTAAATAAATTATGTTTTGTAATTATGGTACAATACTATTGTGCTATAAGAAATTGTGAGTAGGATATTATCAGAAAGTCCTGGCAGGTCCTCCATGAGCTCATGAAAAATGAAATGTATTGTGTACATAGAAATAGCAAAGTTGTGAGATGATCAGCAGCAAAATGAGTTAACTATTCTCAGCAAAACAGAGATCTAAGACAACTCTGAAGGACTTATAATGAAAAATTCTATCCATATCCAGAGAAAGAACTGATGGTACCTGAATACAGATTGAAACATACTTTTTTAGACTTTATTTTTCTTTAGGGTTTTTTTTGGGGGGGGGTTGCTATGTTTTTTTTTTTTCACAAGATAACTTTCATGGAAATAGTTTGTATGACTTCACATGTACAATCTATATTGAATTGCTTGCCTACTCAATGGGGAGTGAGGAAGGAAGAACAGAGAAAATTTGGAACTAAAAAATTAAAAAAAATTAACATTAAAAATTGTTTTTACATGTAACTGGGGAAAATACTAATTTTTTAAAAAGAGTATATGAATGTTAAAGAAAAAAATAAAGCTTGTGGGTCAGCTTGTGCAACTCTGTCCCTTGGATTTGGAATTGCTTCTCTTTTGTTAGATCATTAGGGTGTTTACCTCATTAAAGTTATTGGTATTCTAGGAGACAGATGAAATTATTTTATTTTTGTGAATAATTTTCATTTGGGGAGGTTCATGAGACTGTAAAAATGTCTAGACCTCCATCCTGTCTTGTTAATCCAAAATTTTTCTTAAAAGTAAAGATCTTTAAAAATGCAGTAGTTAGAATGACCAAGTAGTGAGTTCTCCATGACTAGAAGTATTTAAACAGAGATAGAATGAAAAGAATCCTAGATTTGGAGTAAGAGGACATGACTTAAAATCCTAGCCTCTTTTCTGACTTGTGTGACCTTAAGCAAGTAACTTAACTTATTTGTGCCTCAATTTCCCCAAATGTAAAATGAGGGGGTTAGATTAGATAATCACTGCATGGAACCTTAGAGACCATAGAGTTCAATTCCCTCATTTTACAGCTAAGGATATTGAGGTGCAGAGACACTAAGTAGTTAGTAAGTGTTGAAGGCAGTATTCAAATTTATATCCTAACCTCTAGTTTAGTTCTCTTTTATTAGCAATTTATTTATTTGTATGTATATATAGTTCTATAATATATAACAATATATACACTGTATGTATACAAATACAAATATATGTGTACCTATCAATATCTTTCTATATCTATCTATATAAAGGTATGTATATGTGTATATACAAATATTTAAGTATGTATCTAGATCTATGCATTCATATATATGTATATGTTGTGTGTGTGCATATATATATATGCATGTATATATATATATATATATATATATATATATATATATATACAGACTATATATACATATATATACAGACTATATATACATATCTTCTGAGGGGCAGATGAATGACTTCATTGAAACTCTCTCCATCAGTTCATTCATAGCAATTCATCCATTACCATCTTAGAGAGTTGTTGGGATGACTTACCCACAGTCACACAGCTAGCTTGTTTCAAAAGAGGAACTTGATTCTAAATCTTCTTTACTATAATACCCCACCTCTATCTGGCATGCCAAACTACCACTCTCCATTCATATACAGCTTTGTACATCACATATATTATCATATTTGATTCTCACAACAAACCTGTAAGATAAATAATGAAGGTATAATTGTCTTCATTTTTAATATGAGGAAACTACCTCAAAGAAGTGAAATAAATTAGCTAAGGTCACACAGCTAGAAGGAGCAAACCTAGGTCTGAAATCCAAGTCTAACACCTTCCCACCTTACAAAGCAACCTCCCAACCATTACTTTGAGGATTGTTGTATGAGAGATTCAAGCATCAGGCATGGCGTTAGACTAAACTCTGTTAGTTTTGATGGAAGAGAGGGAGGAAAAGAAGGAGGAAGGAAGAAAGGGAGGAAGAGAAGGTGGAAGGGAGGGAGGGAAGGAAGGAGGAAAGAAAGGAAGGAGGGGCAAGGAGGGAAGAAGAGAGGAAGAGAAGGAGGAAGGGAAGGAGAGAGGGAGAAAAGAAAGGAGGGAGGAAAGAAAGGAGGGAGGGAGGGAGGGATGGAGAAAGGAAGGGAGGGAGGACAAAAAGAGAGAATGAAAGAGGGAAAAGGAGGAAAGCGAGATAGCAGGAAAGGATGGAAGAAGGGAAGAAGGGAGAAGGAAGAAAGTGGAAAATAAGGAGGAGGAGGAGAAATTTTAAAATCAAAAAACCAAATACTTCCTGTTTTCAACATAGCAAGAATATTTAGGACTTCACATTTGTTCTAAAATTTTACTAGCATAGCTCCTGTAATAGCCTCAAAGGTTAGTAGTGGTCTTAGCACAGTTGAGAGGAATTGAACATAGAGACCTTAGAATCTATATGATTTTAGATAGGAGGAACCTTAGAACATAGAATGATAAAGATGGAAAGAACTTTAGGAATCTATTCTAATCACAATTACCTGATGAAGAAACTAAGTTGTAGAGGGCTGAAACTCTGAAAAGGTGTGCTTGAATCAGACAGCAGAGCACTTAAGGCTAATTACCTATTTAATGTGAGATGATGGCTCTATAAACATATATTTAGATGATATGGTAATGTGATGGCTCTCCTCATGATTGGTATTTGCTTAACATGTGGTAGTGAGGTAAGCATAGGCAATGATTGGAGGGCTGAGGGAGAGAGGTCAGAGTCACTTGACTGCAGGATGAGGAGAAAAGAGGCTGGAGACTAGAAAGAATTCAGGATAAATCTTTGGCAAGCTGATTGGCAGCTTGCCTGCCTCTTTTACTTCTCTCTCTAAAGACCAAGAAGTTTGATCCTGACTCTGACTGATCCTGAAGCCCTCCAGGGAACTAATCCAGACATACTAAATAGTGGGGGAAATGATTGCCCAGGATCAATGAGTTGCTAGCTCAGCTAGGACTAGCCCAGATCTTCTCACTAAAAACAGTGTTCTTTTCCCTAATGCAAGATACTTATCCATCTTGTGTAATGGTAGACAGTATAGAAAAATCTTTGCTATGTCAATGAATAACTGTGAGAAAGTAATTTTATCTTTTTGGATCTCAATTTTTTTATCTAAGATTGCGTTAACAATTTCTGTCCTTAGCCTCTCTCTATGAGACTTACCTGAGACAATGAATATGCAATACTTTGAAGAGCATAAAGATTGTGAGCCAAATACAAGGTATGACACTATTACTATTTTATATTAATTATTTTGTCCTTGCTCATGGTTCCTGTTTTAGAATATGCATTTTTCAGGAGCAGAGAGCATGTCTATTCACCTATTTTAACTCTGGGGCCAAAATAACATCATTCTAAGATTGAGGCTTAAATCCAATTTAATGAGGATGATTATGTTGATGAGCTTTGATTTAATCTGTAAGTATTAAGGCTCAGTGATCTATAAACAATCCATGGGACGTGATTGCTAAAAATTAATTTCAGGGCAAAAGAAAGAACTGTTTCTTAAGCTTTCTATGTTCTTTTAGTCATACACTGCTATTTTCATAATTCATCTATTCTATTTGTGCCCTCTAGTGGCCAAAAGCAAATAACGTGACTTTTTTTTTTTCCAGCTCTCAAGGTTGGATTTGACCTTTTGATGAAACATACCCTTACACACACACACCCTTTTTTTCCCCTTTTTTATTTTTGTTTCTCTAGTTCCTCTAACACATGCAACAATATCTAACTACTTGACTTGGAGATATGCTTATTAGTTACAAATACTTCAGTATTATTCAACAAAACAACTAGCATGATACACATTCAGTTGAAGGAGCACAGGCTGTAGGATTAGAGCAAATGAGTTCAAATCTCATTTCTGATATGTGTTACCTGAACTCAGTCAAGTTGCTTAACCTCTAGGCCTCAGTTGGCTTATTTGTAAAGTGAAGGGGACCAACTTTATGATCAGCTGTTAAGCTATGATCTAATTACCAAATGATTTTTTTTTCTTTTCTGAATGAGATTATAGAAAAAAATTATAAATTTCGGAGTCAAGGGAATCACAAGAATTGAAGTTGGAAAGCTTTAAATCATCTAGTCTTCATCACTTTTACAGATGAAGAAACTGACTCTTACAAAGCATTAATTACTTGACATTTATAAACATACAAATAGTAAACAGTTGAGGGAGTCTAGTTTTGACTCTTTCTACTAAATATATTATCTCTCCAAGTTCAAATCCTGATTCTAACACGGGAAGCTGTATTGCCATGAGCAAGTTCCTTTACCTGCCCAAGCCTCAGTTTCCACATTTGTAAAAACAGGGATAATTATACTTATTCTATCTCACCAAGGTATTTCAAAAAATTTGGCTATCATATGATGATCAACTCTGATGGATGGGCTCTCTTCAATAATGAGCTGATTCAAACCAGTTCCAATTGTTCAGTAATGAAGAGAATCACTACACCAGAAAGAGAAATATAGGAAATGAATATGAATCAACACATAGTATTTCCACTCTTTCTGTAGCATTTGCTTGCATATTTGTTTTCCTTCTCAGGTTTTTTTTTTTTTTAACTTCCTTTCTAGATCCGATTTTTCTTGTGCAGCAAGATAGCTGTATAGATATACATATGTTGGATTTAACATATACTTTTAACATATTTAACATGTATTAAACTACCTGCCATCTAGGGGAGGGGTGGGGAGAAGGAGGGAAAAGTTGGAACAGAAGGTTTTACAAGAGTCATTGTTGAAAAATTACCCATGCATATGTTTTGGAAATTAAAAAAAAAAAACTATAATAATTAAAAAAAAAAAACATTTGGTTATCCCTACAGTACTACAGAAATGAAAGTTATTATTTCATCTGAGGAAATACTGTTGACCTTGATTAAAGCAGACATAACTTACTTCCAGGTAAGCAATCACACACACATATATATTATGTTTGTAAGAATGAATATATTCTGCTACCTTAACCTCTTGTTTTTCTTTTCTCTCTCCAAGATTTTTTCCTAAGATCCCAATTTGACAAGTTTTCTTTATACTTTTTGCTCAGCTTTTTAACTTTGATAGTGTCAGATCCTACTCTGATTTTTTTTCATGACCATATAACATTCCCACTGAAACTGTTTGTCGAGGAATGTTTGAGACTTTAACAGAATTAGCCTTCCCCTCCCCAACATCCCAGACTCAGAATTGGGTGTCTCAAAGGCAATCCTTTGTATTTTTCCTACTTATAAATATTCAATTTACTTTTTTCACTGCTCTTCACAATATTCCCTTTGCCCTCTCACAACTTCGTCAACAGAAAAGGAATCAAAGGTTTAGAAGGGAGGCAGTTTTACAATTCAGGAAATAGCAGAAATCCCACAAGAGTGGCTTTTCTCTAACCAGATTAGTAGCCTACTCATGAAGTTCAGAGAGCTAGATAAGCCTTTCCATTCCAAGAAGTATATTTCTTAACTGAGCTCAGGATTTTGATTCTCTAAAGGGAATACATCTATCCTAAATAAAATTCCTCTCTACACCCATTCCAAAATCACTATTTGGTAGTAAGGGAAACAGACAGTGACTTAATCCCTAAAGGAATGTGGAGTCCAATCGTTCAAGGCCATGGGCAGGTGCAAGTATCCTAAAGGGACTATTTTCTATGTCAATTATTCCCTTGACCTAAATGAATTGTAAGATTGACCATCTGCTCCTCAGAATCTTCCAGAAGTCACTTCTAAGCTTAGCTTTGAGGTCAAAGAAATATAACCTTTCTTAGAATCCTAAAATCATAGATTTCTAGAGTTAGCAGTTGTGCTACTTTTGTAGGGCTAATTCTAAGAGTTACTTCTAAGTTAATTACAAAATCAATATCTTTCCTTCATTCTTCAATATTTAAAAATGAATCTATACCCATGTCATTAATCCAATGGAAATATGTGCTAGTAGGATTTATGGATTTTGGAATAGTTGATCAAGTCTGAATCTATGATGAGCATACCTATAGAGTTCTTAGTTCTGTGAAGGCCTCCAACAGGTCAGTATAAGCCTCTCCCGCTCTCCATTAACAACTATTACAGATGCAAAAAATCTCCCTGAGTCCAGCTGATCTTAAGTGTAAATGATAAGGTTAGTGGTAGTGAAGAAGTTCAAGAATTGGGGTGAGAAATCCCCTCTGGTGAGAGGCACAGGTCCTATGCGAAAATAATTCACAAACCCCAAAATCTGTGTGGCAAAAAGGGATTTATTGGCATTGAGAAACCGGCCTGCTAGGAAGACAGACTTCTTAGTGGGTAAAAAAGGTCCTGTTAGGAAGATAACAAAGATTAACACTGAAAAGAGAATATCTTCACCAGTGGGCATGGTCTATTTAGATGTCTACAAAGATATCTGGGTATAGCCCTAGATATATTGGGACTTGCTTTGATCTTTGGTCCGGAGATAGGTGCCCAACTCCTGAGAGATGGATTTTCGATTCAATTTAAAATTGAATGAGATTACTTAACTGGAAGTTTGAACCATTGAGAGTTGTTTGTGGCAATTCAATGGAGGGTGATTGACCAAGATTCCCAATTGAATGAAACCACTTAACTGATAGTTTGCAGGCTTTACTCAGGGTCTGGAAGCTCCCCAGAAGGGATACACATCCAGTCCCTCCAAAAGATCTCAGTTTATATCATTCCCCCATTGGGCCTCTTTCAGAGGACAGTTTGGACAGTTTCAGGGTTCTCCATCACAGCCCCACCCTCAATTCCATTCCACACACACTTGGGGAGATAATCTACTTAGCATTAATGTCTTGAAGCAGAGTTGACACAAATGTAGTGACTTTCCTTGATTATCAAGCAAAGACAACTGCCCTACATAGCATGTATACCCCCATGCTCCTTTTCTAAATCCAGCTTCTTAAAATGTAGTTCACAATTTTATATGGTATTTTGTAACTGAATGTGAGAGTAGTGAAATTATGATTTATTCTTGGTAAATGTTTATTTTATATACCTTATACCTGGAGCCACATAAAAATTTATTTGGCAAAAATAAGGTTGCAAATGGAAAAAGCTTAAGAAACCATGGTCTAAATTACCATAGCTACTGCAAGAACCAGGAAAAATTATTTCTCTATAGTTAACTAAAAAATTTCTGGCCTGAGCCACAGTTTTCTGATCACCACTTCTTATTCCCTTTTATTCCTATATATTATCCTCTCTGTATCCCTATCTCAACTCTTCCCTACCCTTTTATCAGTCCTTTCCCTACTCTCTGAAATGCCAGTTCTATTGCTAACAATAGGCCTGTTTCTTCTTCTCCTAAGACACTACTTTGCATATCATTTTGAATATCTTTTTAAAATTTATTTATTATAAATAAATGCATAGATTGGGTATAAAAGCTCTCTGCCCCCATCTTGCATGCCTTAATTAAATATAAACTATTTGAGGGCAAATACTATTTGCTTCTAGGATAAAATGCAAATTCCTCTGTTGTTCATTTAAAACCCCAATCTACATATTCTATCTTATTACCTATGAGTGATATTCAAATATTCTATGGACCAATAGATAATTTTGTGCTAGAAGCAGGATGATGCATAAGAAGTATATGCATTTTCTTCTTCCTGCTCTATAAAATAAGCATCAAGAAACCATTTCTCTCTAAAGCTGGGATTCTTAACCTTTAAAATAATAATAGTATTTTGATAATCATATTTCAATATAGTTCCTTTGTAATCTCTTATTTTATTTTCTGAATTTAAAAAAACATGATTCTAAACAGGAACTCATTCGCTTTCCCATACTGTCAAAGGGTCTCAAAAAATCAAAAAGTTTAAGAATCCTTGTTTTAAAAAAATCTAGAGTCTGGAACTCTTGAACTGAATTTTACCCATGAGGAAATACTCAAAGCAAGTTAATATTGCTTGAGAAATTTTCTTTATTGACTAAAAAATATATTCCAAGAATATTCCATCTAGAGAAATCAAAAACCATGCTTACCCCACACTCCAATCCCTCCTCACATAGGAGGTTGAAGTTCAGAAAATAATATTCTTGAATTCCTGTCTCAAGTTATATGTCTCTTGGAGCAATTTGTTCTGGCAAAAGATCCCATTTCCAATGAAAATAGGAGAAAGACAAACAAATTCCTTCCCTACCTTATATCCCTTCCCTTACAAGGGATGCAATTGAGTTCTCAAAAATTTTAAATGTCTTCATAAAATCAGCTTTTCCTCCAAAGCTAACTCCTCAAGCTAATGTTCTCAATTTTGGGATCCAGATAGTTTTCTTTGAAACCCAAAGACATTGCTTATCTTCACATAGGCAAACCTTATAAACCCCCAGTATCTCATCAGCTGCCTTAAATCCAATGGTAAATGCTTTATAATATCAGGTTGTTTTATTAATTTTATCTTCTTTCATCAGGTTATTTGAATAACTCATATACATTCTTTCATCAGTTTATTTAAGAAGAAGTTTATTAAGAACAGCAACTACCTTGTGATGTACCTTTTTTGTAATTTCTCCTACAATTAAATATTTGCTGTACCCACAAAATATACTAGGTGTTTGAGATATATTTATCTATATTACTTCCCCTAGATCTAATGGAAGTTCCTTGAGGGCAGAAACAATTTCACTTTTGTCTTTGTACACTATCAAAGTGTCTGGAACATTTAATAAATAAATGCTGAATAGAATTTAATTGACCAAAGGGAACTGATTTGTCCTACAGCATTTGGTTAATAAGTAGAAAAGTGATTCTTCTTTCCAAGTGTCAAAGTGAGACAAGTATCCTTTCCATTACATTAAATTGTCTCCAGATCCTAGAATCACAAAATCTCAGAGTCAGGAGGTCAGATATTATCTAGTTCAATCCATACTTCCCAGGCTGCCAACAGAGAGACCCAAAAAATGTTTGCCCAATTAGCTAGCAGACATGAAGTCATAGGCTGCCTCTCATAAACCTAATTATTTATATATCACCACCATCATATATTTAACACTGGATGTCATGAGAGGCTTGTATCAATTACTAATTATAATTTAATCAGGAAAATATATATGTATTCACCCACAGAGACACAAACTCAGACATACAGAAAGACAGAGACAGAGACAGAGAGACAGAAAGAGACAGAGAAAGTTTTCAATCATGTATCTCTACAACTGAAGAAAATTTGACTGCCTCTGCCCCCATCATAAGTGAATAGAAAACCCTTCTGCAGGAGATGATACAAGAACTTATCTGGCCTTCCCTTATACAGTGTTAGTTTTTTGGATTGGATCTGTGATTTCATTTATATAAGAAATCTCAAAGAAATATACACCCTAAAGTTTTTCAAGAGTTGCCTTACAGCACTGAGAAATTTTTGAGGGGTCACACAATGTGCAAGAGTGTGCTGCTAAATGTTTAACAACCAATTAAGGAACAACTCATGTACTCACCACACACTTTTAAATTTAATATGTATTGTCTCCTTCATTTTCTTAAATCTCAGTTGGCATTAACAAATTACAACCATCCTGTTTCTATATGACCAGTGAGCTAAGAATGATTTTTGCATTTATAAACAGTTTCATTGTATTTTAAAATGAAAAACCATCCTTACCTCTTAGACTATATTTTTTAAAATGATGCATTTGTAAGCTATAGTTTGCCAATCCCTGCCCTAGCCAAGCAATAAAATAATAAACCAATCCCTTATTTGTAGCATTTCTTGATTTGTGAGTTGCAAATGTTCACATTGAAATTTTAACAATCAGCTCTTGGGTTCCAATTGTAACTGACTGGTAACTGTGACTGGTAACCAGTTTTGCAAAAAGACTTTCAGGATTAGACAATAACACAGAAACAGACCTAAGGGTAGAAGATTTCATATACTATAATCCCACAAGTTCAAACAGGAGAAGGAATGAATCCAAAGATAGTACCTTTCTTTCTTAAACTTCAACTGTGTAGATTTCAAGGGAAAAATGATAGCTCATGGAGTGTAGTCACCTTTCTAACTAGGCTAGATCCTTCATAAGTTTAGTTATAAGGACTGTAATCAGTTCATATAATCAAGTAGTTCAAGTATTACCCAAATATGTCAATGGACCTACTAGTACTCAAGATAAAGGGGGGAAGGGAGGCAGGGAGGGAAGGAGAAAGGGAGGGAGAGAAGGAAGGAGGGAGAAAGAAGGGAAGAAGGAAAAAGACAGTTCCTACTCTCACGAAGCTCATATTATAATGGTGAGAAACATGAAAACAAATATGATGAGGTTAGTGGCAGTCAGAGAGTTGTTAAAATCCCCTTATAGTCAGTGTACAGGTTCTTCATGAAAGAATTCATGAAGCCCAAAATATTAATTGGCAAAAATGAAAGTTTATTGTTGTATAGGAAATCATTTTTGTTAAGAGACTGACTTCTTTAGTAGAAAAGTCCTATTAGGGAAATGGAGGCTGGCACTGAGAAGAGAATGCCTTCTCAGCTGGCAGGATCCTGGAAGCAGAGCAAGCTGCTTTGGACCTTCTGTAAAGAGTGAGTTCAGAAACTGCCCTTTAAAAGGAGTCTTGAGGTTTCAGGTTGAAAAGGAAGCCTAGATGCTTATGAGTATCTAGCTCAGATCTCCTATTGGAATTAACAACACTTCAAAGGTATACTTTTTGACCAAGATTTCTAATTGAATCAAAGTTATCTGGTATCCCCGAAAGATAACTTATCTGGGAGGGGATACTCCAAAAGGGATTACAGATCAAAAGGGAACACAGTTTCAGAGAAATAATTTTAAAGGGAACACAGTTTCAGTAAAGGAAACAGTTTGCCTCCCCCTTCAAAATAGATGTAAACAGAATACATACAGCAGAAATTGGAGATAATCAGCACTAAGAAAGCACAGTGAAAACTGGGAAAAAATAGGAAAAACTTCTTATAGAAGGTGAAATTTTATTTGGAACTTAAGGCATATTGGAAGACAGAAATGAGAAGAGAAAAAATTCCATGCATGGAGAACCCCGGTGAAAATACAAGGAGTTGAGAAATGGAGTGCAATGGAGGGCTTATGCTAGGAATAGTAAGGAAGCCATGTCACTCACTGCATCACAGAGTATGGGGATGGGGGATGGGGACAAAGAGTAAAGTACATGAAGACTGGGAATGTAGGGAAGGAAGCATGTTATAAAGAATTTTGAAGACCAGAGAATTTCATTATTGTGCCTTGACCTGACAAGGTACCACCATTATTGAATGGGGAGGTATGGAATGGTGTATGATATGTTCAGATTTAATAATTGCTCTAGGGAGGTTGATTTTACAACTGAGGAGAGGATAAACTGTAGTGGGGACATATTATTTTGGTGTATATATGTGATAGGCCTTACATATAATCTAAATTTTTCTCTAGGAAACTATCCACAATTTGGGTCTAAGGACAAATATGCTCAATCACATCCCAATTGATTTATTGGTGACAGCAAATTTTTAACCAGGGTGAAATTAGTCTTTCACAGTCCTAATCATAGCAAAGAAATCAGATAATGAGGCATTAAACTAACCATAAAATTGTAGCCATATTAGCTATGCCCTTATAAGGTCTAAATGAGTCCCTTGAGTGAATCAGATAGGAAGCAACAATTGTTATGCCACAGTCTCCTTGAGCTGTTCTACCTCAGTTTCCCTGCACTAGTTTCTCTTATTATCCTGAGTTTCCCTGAATTGCTCTATCTCAGTTTCCTTAACTGTTCTGCCTCAATTCCTTAAGTTGTAAAACCCCCCTGGTTCATTAAGACTGAGGACCATTTGCTTTAAGGTTATAAATTGTCAACGAGGAGCAGATCAGACTTTCTGGCTCCTAGCTCCTTCTGCCCTCACAAGAATTTATGACAGTGCCCCTCTAAAATATTCCGAAATATGAGACTATCTCGGATACTTCACTGACATCTTTACTTCTGTTTATTTGAACTTCCTGACTCTGGCTTTTAGTAAGAATTTACAGCCTCCCCCCATCCTGACAGAACTAAGTGGTTCTAACTTTTCCCGCTCTTCTTTTCTTTGTCTGAAAAGCTATAAAAGGGTTTATCATTCCCCATTCATTACTGGATACTTTGAGATGAGAGTCCTGTCCAGTCAATTAAACTCTCCAATTAATAAAATATTAAAAACTTTCTAATCTCTATCTTGCCTCAGTTTCTCTGGCATTACACAGTAAACTGACAAATTATTGCCTGTACTTCTTAGTTACCTTTAATAGTTAATTCAGTGAGTTCAGGAGGGAGATTTGAAGAGAACCCAGTTCCTAAAAAACAGATGACACTGCCACAGTAAAAGGGGCCAGAACTATGAGGGCAGAGCTGCTTGGGCAGATTAGGTACAGGAATTCAGAGACAAAAGCTGTGTTGCTGAAACCCCCCCAAGAATGCTGAAATGCAAGTGGTAATTGTGTATTTCCTTTCTCTTCTGTTTCCTCATAGAAGCTGCAAAACTTTGCTTGTGGGAATGGAAAAGTTTGTTAACCTTTCTTTGTTTGTTTGCTTTGACTGGGAGATCCTTAAGAGCAGAAAGATTTTTGTGTTTTCTTTTGTTTTGCCTTTTTATGTATCCTTAGTAGTTAACACTGTTTCTGGCATTGTAGTAGGCATTTAATAAATACTTGTTGATTGATTAGTTGCTTTGACTTAATCACATGCATTTGCTGGCTGCATGTCCTAATGAAAATAAGAATTCAACTGAAGGAAGAGCATTCCCAAAGAAGAAAAGATAGATCTAATGCTGAAGAGTTTTGAAAGGGCATTGGATTCTTGGAGACCATAAGACCATAAAGAGTGAGTTCAAAATTGGCTCTTTTTTATCTACAAGCCGGGTTTCAGCTTGAGCTTGAAGTAAATAGAAAATCTTAGAACTGAATGGTTGTTTCTCCAATTCAATAAGGTTAGAACCTCCAACTCTGGACTGAGCTAGTCCCATCTAGATTACAGAATGAATCTATTTGTCCTTGGGTGGGGTCTTTACAGTGGCAGGATTCAAGGAGAAAGTCTCCTTGAAGGAGATTCTCAAGTGCTCTACCTCATGGCTCATTCCCAAAGTCAAAGAGAGAGAAAGAGAAAAAGTTTTGGGGATTCCTTTGTCAGATGGATTGATGGATTGATGTGATGAGGTATGAGAATTGAGGGTTGAGAAATCCTTTAATAGCAATGGGATCCCCCTTGGCTGGTGGTAGGCTTTGCAAAATAATCCACAAACCCCAATGAATACAGGCTGGAGGTTTGTGTAAGAATGGGCTTATGTACATTAGGAAAATACCTTTTATAGCAGGCAAACTCCTGAGAGAAATTAGCAAAGGTGGATTGATAGGCCTTTGGTTTTATCTAGCTTGTCCGGGTCCCAGGTGGGATAGCAGTTTGACCGAGATTTCCAATTAAAGGAGATTACTTATCTGGGGAGTTATCCTCATGAATGGGTGTGGCCCCTCCCAGCCTCTGGGAGGGTTTGAGACTCAGGACCACCCTTCTCCCATGGTTTACATCAGGGCCTTTCTAACCCTTCCCCCACAGATTAAAGGGGACTCAATTTACATCAGGGCCCCCCTCAAAAGATTAAAGAGGACATAATTTGCATCAGATGGATCTATAGACCTTTTCAAAGAATGAGAGTTGCAACTCATCCAAAGAGGAATGAAGTCATCCTTGTTATGAATAGTCTGTAATATATGTCCAACGAAGAATTATTTTAAAAGAAGAGATAATATGTAGTGTGTGGTATGGAAATGGTGAGGGAACACCATTTAATAAAAAAAGCTGGATACATCTCTAGAATAAAGCAAAGTTTATTGTACATTCTAGAGAGAAGGGCATCCCACCCTTGGAACAGACAATGGAAGAGAGGAAGAGCCTCCTGTGGGCAGGACAGCACCTTTAATCCCTAATGCAAACACCCCCTCCCACCACTGACCCTCATCCTCATTGGCTCAGAGCCTTACATTCTAAACTCGAGATCTACCCATGAAATTGAACTTGACTGATAAGTACATAGTTGCCCATATTTGACTGAAATAGGGAGGAAATTGTGTCATGGGAGGATAGCAGGAAGGGGACTCAATTATGCCCTTGAATCAATGCTCAAAGTCCTTCAGGCCTACTCAAACTCTGAAGTAGATGATTTTCACAACTGTCTTGAAAGATCTCACCTCATCTCATTCAGAAGGATATTATCAGAAAGTTTTAATTAGGAAAAGAGGTAGCCAGGTCAAGTTCTAAGAGTGAAAGATAACAAATGTACAATTTTCCATTGGAACCCATATAACATCGAGATCTCACAAGGGTGAGATCATAGAGCCATCACAGCACAACAGTTAAATATAGCGTATTAAAAAGAAGTATTCATAGGGAAAGTCTTAAAGAAAAGTATCACTTTAGATTTAGATTAATAGATTGCAACCTATTCATGCCTTCTAATTTTGGGTGATCCTCTGGACATGTTATCTTACTTGGCAAAAAGCTATAGTTCATTTATAACCATCTGGACTTTTAACCACATTCTACTGTAAATTCCTTACAGAAGGTCCACCCAAAATATTGGGTGTCTTGTCATTACATGAATATCAGTGGAAGACACGGGCTGCATATTGTTCATTTTTCACTCTCAGACTATGGCCAGACATGACCATTGAATCAGAAATTAAAGGATATGGGCTTCAAATTCAGTTCTACTACTAATGTAATTCCAGACAAATTATTTGCCTCAGTTTCCTCATCTAATAGACTAAACTTTGGAAAATTAAATCTCTAATGTTGTGAATTAAATAAATAAACAGTTCAAAACCCAGAGGGTACATTTATGTCTTGGATGCTTTTGGCTGACACACTGCAATTTTGAAGAGGAGAGATATGGAATCTTTTTGCTTCTATATTAATAAACTTTTCCCAAGGCTTTAAGCCTTAGAAATGTTCATTGTTCACACTTTTTTTTAATTGCTCTCATCAGACTTTCAAAAGGTTTTACTTGGAGCTTGCACTTGCCAACTACCATACCAGGAAGGAAATTGTGTTCTGGGCTTCCAGGATTATCAGCTTCTTCAAATTAATTATCGGGAAAGCAGGAGAGAGAAAACAGGCAAAAGAATAATACCATATATCATTTATTTTGATTCCTCTAATTTAGTAAACTGTTCTTAATAAAGCACAGTTGCTGGGAATCAAAAGGAGTTCTTGTGAAGAATTGAGGGATTTTATGTGTCTATCACTGCTTCTCCACCTTTAATGTAGGCTTCCAATTATCAACAGAAAGTTTCTGTATGCAAAGGATATAAGAATTTTGCCCCAAACTAAGGACACATTAAAAGGAAGAAGTATGTTTAAGATATAATTAGAGGCAAAAACTACCCCCTATGTCATTTTACCAATCCTTGTTCCCTGGGACTAAGCCCACCCATAACTATTGAAAATAGGCCTTATGATATTGATTCTGCTGGACATTCATCTCATGGAACATGAGGGCATGGAACAGAGTGACCATATTGATGTAGGTAAAACAGATTTGGTCTGAGAATCATAATCCCTGGCTCTGACCTCCTTGATTTTTTCCTTAGCTCAGGAAATTTTGGGGGAATCTGTAGCTTTCCACTCCTGAATCATTAGGTCAATCAATAAGCATATATTAAATGTTTACTATTTGCCAAGCACTGTCCTAAGCAATTGACACAAAACTTATATATCAGCCTTCAGGAAATAATCAAGATCAGACTGCCACATTATTACCAAATTACCAAATTACCATCTCAGTAGGCTACTCATGGAATCACATGAGAGACAGCATGGATCGGTGGAAAAGCTAAAAACTTTTAATTGAGAGGAGCCAGATTTAAATTCTCCTTTGAATACTATGGATTTACCCATCCTAGGCCTTAGTTGTCTCATTTAAGTTTAGATTGGCAACCTCTGAGGTGACTTTTGGTTCCAGATCTATGTTCTTACACCTAGTCATAAGGATCAGGGTTGGAAGAAAGCTTTAAAAGATCATCTAGTTCAACTTCTTCTATTGACAGAGGAGAAAACTAGGAACAAGAGAAGTGAAATGACTTTTCTAATGTCACACAAGTAATGTGTCACTCTGTAGTCACTCAGATTGGCCATGTTGAAGGATTATCAGATTTAAAGTTAGCCACAGACTCCAGGACAACAACCTCCCTACCCGGCTCTATTCATGCCTCAGATATCATAAATTTAGACCTTAGAGTCTAGTGTTCCCTTTTTCCAGATGAAGAAATTGAGATTTAAGGAGATTATCATGGTTCAGTAAAAAAACAAAGAATAAATTTTATATTCAGAAGTTGTGGGTTCAAATCTGATTGCCTTTTGACTTTGGACAAGCCAATTAAGCTCTCTGGACCTTGACTTTTTCCTTATCTGTAAACTGAAAAGATTGGACTGAATGGATCTAAATACCTTTCCAGTAAGGTGATCTTGACCAAAATAATCAAGATGTTGTTGTTGGTATTGTTGTTCTTGTTCTTTAACATTATGTGCTTTTTAATAGTTTTCAAATATTTTAGATAAATGTTTCAAAATAAGAGATACAATTTTTCATGTATCTCACTCAAGAAACAGATTTGAGGTACTGAATATACATCATTTATTGAATAAAAATATTAGGCATCCTTGGAAGTATTCGAACTCATTTTTTCTTACTTTAAACTCAGCACTCTTTTTTTGAGATTATGCTTCCCTCTTTTGAGGATTTTTTATGCTGGGGAGGTCCTTTTACTTTTTTTTACAAGAGAAGAAACTAAGACTAAAAGAGGTAAAGGTATTTGTCCAAGATGACACTAGTTGCAATTAGCAAAGTTCGGATTCTTGTGATGTTCCATAAACCATTTTACCACATGGCTAAGATAGAGAGGAGGGCAGGGCATGGAAAGGCTGATTTAGTAAAAATATCTATCCATCTGGAACAGAGGAAAATGATTTTCAGATCTCTGAATGAAAGAAGGGCCAAGTTGCATTATTGGACAGAAATGGGCCATGAAATGCCTGCTAATTACTACAAGATTTAACAAGGAGAGAACTGCCTCAACAAAATGAGGTGTGCCTTCAAACTTTCATGTTTGAAAGTAGATGAGCTGGGAAATAAGTGTGTAATGGTCCCTGTTTCTCTGGGCACCAAATTGCCAGCATCATTTTACCCTAGTAAAAGGAAGGAAAATCCAGAAAGAGTGATTAAAGCATGTTTTTTTGTTGTTGTTGTTTGGTTGGTTTTTTTATTGCTTTTTTTTTTTTTTTTTTAAGTTGAGAAAGTTAAATCCCAATTATCCAAACTATTTCAGAGAAGGCTCCAAGAATGAGCAGATGCTATTGCTAAACTCATCGGTTCCCTAAGGGCCTGAGTTCTAAGGCTCATTTCTGTAATCCCACTTGATCCCTGCACCAAACCTGACAAGTTGTTACAGCATTCACCAAGTGTGTGCCCTATAAGCTCTAATGGCTGCTGATTCTATGCTAGGACTAGGTAACAGAGTTCAGGATGGTACAAAGGGAAGTACCTTCCCATGGAGACAGCAATGTCCACACATTGGCTTTAAAGATATTTTGGAAAGTGGGCAATAGTTTCATTATACTCTTCCATCATCCTCAAATCTGCTTAAAGTATTGTTTTCTTTACCTCCTAGTTCCAAGATGTTTGGTAACTCCCTATTGATTTCTAAATAAATTTCTACACTTAAAGGATCAGAGATCTTGAGGCAATAAAATGCTCAGAAGTCATCCAATCTGACTTCCTCATTTTTTAGATGAGGAAAATGAGGTGCAGAGAAATTCTAATTAATACTTTAACTGCAGACTCAGTATTCTTTTCACTTGACCAAGCTACCCCAATAAAGAAACAGTCATTGTGGGGCTTTTTGTTTTTGTTTTTGTTTTTGTTTTCCCTTTGATAAATCTAAACTTTTAAGAGATAGAGTGATATGATAGAGAGAGAGTTGGGCTTGAAATCAGAAGAGCTGACTCCCATCCCTAATACTTAGAACCTGTGTGACCATAGATATCTAAACCATAAGATTTTGATCTGAAAATTTAGATTTGTACTTCATAGATGCTCATTTTGTGAGAGCTATAAGTGAGGCAGAAATGCATGAGTAGAAATCAAAGTCAGAATTTGAATCTGGGTGTTTGGATGATCAATCTAGTCAGTCATCTGTAGTCTACTATAGAAAGTCCCCCACTATATCCAGAACTAACTTTCCTGTAGTCATCCTGATCTTTTTCTGGCTATTAAACCCAGATGGCTCTGGAGAAGAAAGTGAGGCAGATGACTTTGCACAGTATTTCCTTATTTAAATCCAATTCATTTGAATGTTATGGCATCATCTCCCTGATGTCATGATCCTCTTCAAAAACAAAGAACAAACAAAATAACAAACAGTTCACTATAGTACTCTATCTCCTTCACTTTCTGAAGTCATAAGTTCATCTATAAATTGGAACTAGTTAAACCTGTACCTCACCAAGTCATTGTGAAAAAAAGTATCTTATAAACTCGAAAGTCAGATAGAAAGGTACCATTCAAGGTTCTATACATTTTGTCCCCAAATGACTTTTCCTGTCATTTTCCCATATATGTCTGCATTGTAAGCATATTGAACTGACCTTGACAATATCAGGCATTTGCCATTTTCTTCATTGTGACTTAAACCATTTTTTTTTCTATCTGGCAATTAAATAATAGTGATGAATTAATGTAAATGAGAGCACACTATACATTGAAACTTTGAAAGTGAATAATTATTTTGTAATAGAAGTTAGGCAGCAAAGTAGCACAGTAATAGAATACTGGACTTCAAGATAGGAAAACTCATCTTCCTGAGTTCATATCTGACCTCAGACACTTACTAGCTTTAGTTTCCTCATCTATAAAATGAGCTAGAGAAAGAAATGGCAAACCACTCTAGTATCTCTGCCAAGAAGATTCCAAATAGTCATGAAGAATCAGACAAGACTGGGGCGGGGGAGGGGGGGAAGGCTGAACAAACAAACAAACAAACAAATAAATAAATAAATGAAAGTTGACAAAACCCTTGTTTTCTTTCTTTTTTTTTTTTTTTTTCCTCTGAGGCTGGGGTTAAGTGACTTGCCCAGGCTCACACAGCTAGGAAGTGTTAAGTGTCTGAGATCACATTTGAACTTGGATCCTCCTGAATTCAGGGCTGGCACTCTATCCACTGTGCCACCTAGCTGCCTCCAAAACCCTTGTTTTCTAGACCTCAGTGAATGGCCTTCAAGCTTCCAAGCTGAGAAGTTGGGTTCAGGCTACTTGATTGTTAGGCTTTATTGTTATTCAAAACTTTAAAAAGAAGAATATATATTTTTTTAAATTATCTAGGGCTACTGGGAGTAGTATAGAATTACTATAGAATCTCACAAGAGGAAGAAACCTTACAGATCATCCAGAAAAGCCTGAGCATGAACAGGGAGTTCCCTTAAACACTCACAACAACAACATAATAATGTACACAACTGAATTTTTCACCATGTTTTTAGTTTATTTTTTAAAAAACAAACAACAATAATAGTTAACATTTATGTAACATTCTGAGTTTTAACATATTATTATCTCATTTGACTGTCAAAATAATTATTTGAAGGAGTTACATTTTATGAGGGGGAAACATTTATTTTATAAATGTCTGATGAGATATTTGAATTCAGATCTTCCTAACTCCAAAACTAGCACCCTCTCTACTACCCCATTACTCATCTCTTAACTCATTTGAGCATAGAAATAACTTTGTGAAATAGATGATACCAACCCAATTATCTCCATTTTATGGAAGAGGAAACTGTGACCCAGAAAAGTGAAGTGATTTATACATGGGATCAAAGCCAGAATTCACACCCAGGTCTTCCTTTCTCTGTGTATGGCATTCTTTGCATTTATCATTTTGCCTTTCAGTATCATTCTTGACAGGGGCTTCTCCAGGATCTACCAGAAGACTTACTTACAGTATCTGGAACTGGATGTACAGTAGGCATCTTAAATTTAATATGTCCACACCTGAACTCATTATCTTCCCCCCTAAACTCTCTCTATCCATTACCCTCCCTATTACTATAAAAGTCAACACCATCTTCCCAGTCTTTCAGGCTCACCTCCTAAAGGTCATCCTGGATTCCTCACTATCTTTCACATACCCCTACCCTCAATTTCTTGCCAACACCTACCAATTTCATTTTTGCAATATTTCTCAAATATGCTTCCTTCTCTGCTCAGACACTGTTATCACTCTGGTATAAGCCTTTATCACTTCACACCTAAATTATTGCAGTAATCTGTTGGTGGCTCTATTTCAATCTTTCCTTATACCTAATCCTTATACCATTCATCCACCAAAAGTGATTTTCCTAAAATGTGGGTCTGATTATGATCCCCTTTCTTTGCAAAAGCAAATAATTTATTTGTTTGACAGTCAAAGCCTTTCATAATCTAGCCCCCTCCCACCTTTCTAGTATTCTTATATTTTATTCCCCAACCTATTATCTTTGATCCAGTGAAACTGTCTTCCTCACTGTTTCTCTAATTATTCAGTCTCTCAGCTCCTGGCATCCATTTCTGCCTGTCATTCATACATGAAGGGCTCTTCTATTCTGAATACTCTCTGGCTACCTTTAAGACCCGATTAAAATTTCACAAGAAACTCTTCCCAAGCCCCTGGATTCCAATATTTTCCTCGTTAATAATTTCCTATTTATCCTGCACAAAATTGCTTTGTATATATTTGTTTGCATGTTGTCTCCTGCATTAGATTGTAATTTTTTTTAAAATTTATTGAATACAAAGTCACTTTGGTCTTTTCTCTCTTGAAACAATTTTTTAAAATTAATTTTTATAATTATAACATTTTCTTTGACAGTACATATGCACAGGTAATTTTTTTTTTTTTTTTTTTTTTTACATTATCCCTTGTACTCCCTTCTGTTCCAAGTTTTTCCCCTCCTTCCCTCCACCCCCTCCCCTAGATGGCAGGCATTCCCATACATATTAAATATCTTATAGTATATCCTAGGTACAATATATATGTGCAGAATTGAATTTTGTTGTTGTTGTTGTTGCAAAGGAAGGATTGTATTGGGAAGGTAAAAATAATCTGGGAAGAGAAACAAATAAAACAAAAAAAACTAATGCTCACAGTTTACACTCATTTCCCAGTGTTCCTTTTCTGGATGTAGCTTATTCTGTCCATCATTGATCAATTGGAACTGAATTAGATCTTCTCTATGTTGAAGAGATCCACTTCCATCAGAATACATCCTCATACAGTATCATTGTTGAAGTGTATAATGATCCCCTAGTTCTGCTCATTTCATTCAGCATCAGTTGATGTAAGTCTCTCCAAGCCTCTCTGTATTCCTCCTGTTGGTCATTTCTTACAGAAAAATAATATTCCATAACATTCATATACCATAATTTATCCAACCATTCTCCAATTGATGGACATCCATTCATTTTTCAGTTTCTAGCCACTATGAAAAGAGCTGCCACAAACATTTTGGCACATACAGGTCCATTTCCATTTTTTAGTATTTCCTTGGGATATAAGCCCAGTTTGACCCACTGCTGGGTCAAAGGGTATGCACATTTTGATAACTTTTTAGGCATAATTCCAGATGCTCTCCAGAATGGTTGAATTCTTTCACTCCACTAACAATGCATCAGTGTCCCAGTTTTCCCACAGCCCCTCCAACATTCATCATTATTTTTTCCTGTAATCTTAGCCAATCTGACAGGTGTGTAATGATATCTCAGAGTTGTCTTAATTTGCATTTCTTTGATCAATAGTGATTTGGAACACTCTTTCATATGAGTGGAAATAGTTTTAATTTCATCATCTGAAAATTGTCTGTTCATATCCTTTGACCATTTATCAATTGGAGAATGGCTTGATTTCTTATAAATTAAAGTCAATTCTCTGTATATTTTGGAGATGAGGCCTTTATCAGAACCTTTAACTGTAAGAATGTTTTCCCAATTTGTTACTTCCCTTCTAATCTTGTTTGCATTAGTTTTGTTTGTGCAAAAACTTTTTAATTTAGTGTAATTAAAATTTTCTATTTTGTGATCAATAATGGTCTCTAGTTCTCCCTTGGACACAAACTCCTTCCTCTTCCTCAAGTCCGAGAGGTAAACCATCCCATGTTCCTCCAATTTATTTATGATTTCGTTCTTTATGCTTAAATCTTGGACTCATTTTGATCTTATCTTAGTATGTGGTGTTAAATGTGGGTTCATGCCTAGCTTCTGCCATACTAATTGCCAGTTTTCCCAGCAGTTTTTGTCAAATAATGAATTCTTATCCCAAAAGTTGGGATCTTTGGGTTTGTCAAACACTAGATTGCTATTTTTATTCACTATCTTGCCCTGTGAACCAACCTATGCCATTGATCAACTAGTCTATTTCTTAGCCAATACCAAATGGTTTTGGTGACTGTTGCTTTATAATATAGTTCTAGATCAGGTACAGCTAGACCACCTTCATTTAATTTTTTTTTTTTCATTACTTCCCTTGAAATTCTGGACATTTTGTTGTTCCATATGAATTCTGTTGTTATTTTTTCTAGGTCATTAAAATAGTTTTGGGAGTCTGATTGGTATAGCACTAAATAAATAGATTAGTTTAGGGAATATTGTCATCTTAATTATATTCCCTCGGCCTATCCAAGAGCACAATGTTTTTCTAATTATTTAAATCTGACGTAATTTTTGTGGCAAGTGTTTTGTAATTTTGCTCATATAATTCCTGACTTTCCTTTGGTAGATATATTCCCAAATATTTTATACTATCGACAATTATTTTAAATGGAATTTCTCTTTGTATCTCTTGCTGTTGAATTGTGTTGGTAATGTATAAAAATGCTGAGGATTTATGTGGATTTATTTTGTATCCTGCAACTTCGCTAAAATTCTGAATTATTTCTAATAGCTTTTTAGCAGAGTATTTGGGGTTCTCTAAGTATACCATCATGTCATCTGCAAAGAGTGATAGTTTGATTTCCTCATTTCCTACTCTAATTCCTTGAATCTCTTTCTTGTCTCTTATTGCATTTCTAGTACTATATTGAATAGTAATGGTGACAGTGGGCAACCTTGTTTCACTCAGATTGTAATTTTTTTGAGGGTAGATACTGTCTCTTTTTGTATCCTCCAACATTTAGCACAGTGTCTTGCACATAGTTGACACTTAATAAATGTTTATTGATTAATTGATTGATTGCTGAGGTCTCCTCTACTGAGGCAACCTAATCTACTTTGGGACTTTTGGATTTCACAGCTGAATATTCTCTGAATTTTATAACTAAGGAACATTGTAGGAAGCAACAAAACCTGACTCAAATGAATCATCCTCTCAGACATCAGAGGTGGTGATAGGATTTGGAGATGCAAAGTAATGTCAACAGGGCAAGGACACCAAGCTGCTCCCTTCTCTCCTAATCCTGTTTTCTGTCATAAAAACAAAAACAGGTTACAAATTAAGAATTTATCTTAAAACTATGGAGCTCTGAAGACTGATGTAATCTTTCTAAATGAGCCTGTGACTCTTAAGAGGAGAATGGATATGGGAAGGGCATATTACTTGCTCTTTAAAGATTTTTAGGCAATAAAATAGTAGATTTTTTTTTTCTAAATTAAAGCATTTTCATGCAAAATTCCTTCTTAGGATGGAGCCCATTAGCATTCTTTCAAAGAGGCCAAAAAATGTAAGAGGTCTATGTTGTACCCTAAAAGAAAATGACCCTTAAAAAGTATGAATATTTCTCAGTATCTCTACATTTAAAGGAAGAATAGCAGCCTCATCTGGCTCCAGTGAAACAAACAAAAAAAGACAAAAACAAAAACAAAAACAAAAAAGTCTACAACTATAATAGGAAATATAGTAAAGAATAGAAAATATCCTCTTGTGGTAGCTAATTAGCATCGACATGCCTTCTAGTAAGAAAAATAGTAAATTCCAGAATGCAATACTCTATTACTCAATTTTTCACCTGTTTGAAAAAGCTCAAATTCTCCAAATGGTTAAGGTTTTGTCCTTCATTCTCAAAGAGGATCAAAATGGCATCACTATGTTAGAGTCCAGTTACAGTGGTTATGGTCGATCTGATCAATATAAACTCTAAATGCTCTGCCACAGATTGGACACAAATAGCTCCTTTAAACATTTTAGATGGCTTCTCTAATTTTGTGCATTTCAGGTTTCTTCTCTGATGAAGGCATATCATGCTGTTCTTATGCCAATGTCTCTCATGGATACAATCAATTCTAAAGTTCTTGACAGATTTTGTGAGTGTTCTTGTATCGCTTTTCTGACCATCTTGTGAACAAATTACCCAATGTGAGTTCTCTATAAAATAATATTTTTGGCAAGCATTCATTTGGCATTTGAACAGTATGGTTAGCTCAATGGAATTATGCTCTCTGTAGTAGTTAGCAATATAGTATCTGGTAACTTATTCTTCCAAGTGATCTTCAGATCTTTCTAAAACAATTAGTCACCAATGGAGTGAAATAAGACTGTGTGTTTGCTCCCATGCATGCTAGTATAATGTTTTCAGTCATGTTGTCAAGCCTTTAATGAGGACAAAACATGGAATCAAAGTCCTCCAAATAGATGAACCTTGGGGTAACAATGTCTACATGATATTTAAAAGTCTATCAAGTGGTCTCTTCTTTGGCCTAGTGTAAACTTTAAATTCAACATATCCATACCCCTTTCTTGCTGGAGCACTTCAAAACTGATAAACTACAGATATACTTTATCCCCAATAACACATAAGCCTAAGGAGAAAAACCAAAACAAACAACAAAAACAAAAACAAAAGCAAAAACAGACATCTTTCTATTCGAGGAAATTCTAGTCACTTGTGTGAGAACACTTTCAAAGAAAGATTTTATATGATTTCTTTCTGCTTTTGCTTATGCTAAGTTTCATGATCCATAAGTCTGTAATCTTGATCAATCTTTCTTTTTTTTTTTATTATTATATATATATTTTTATAATATTATCCCTTGTATTCATTTTTCCAAATTATCCCCCCCTCCCTCTATTCCCTCCCCCCGATGACAGGCAATCCCATACATTTTACATGTGTTACAATATAGTCTAGGTACAATACATGTGTGTGAATATCATTTTCTTGTTGCACAATAAACATTAGAATCCGAAGGTACATGCAACCTGGGCAGACAGATATTAGTGCTAACAATTTACATTCACTTCCCAGTGTTTCTTCTCTGGGTGTAGCTACCTCTGTCCATCATTGATCAACTGGAAGTGAGTTGGATCTTCTTTATGTTGAAGATTTCCACTTCCATCAGAATACATCCTCATACAGTATTGTTGTTGAAGTGTACAGTGATCTTCTGGTTCTGCTCATTTCACTCAGCATCAGTTGATTTAAGTCTCTCCAAGCCTCTCTGTATTCCTCCTGCTGGTCATTTCTTACAGAGCAATAATATTCCATAACCTTCATATACCACAATTTACCCAACCATTCTCCAACTGATGGACATCCATTCATCTTCCAGTTTCTAGCTACAACAAAAAGAGCTGCCACAAACATTTTGGCACATATATGTCTCTTTCCCTTCTTTAGTATTTCTTTGGGATATAATCCCAGTAGTAGCGCTGCTGGGTCAAAGGGTATGCACAGTTTGATAACTTTTTGGGCATAATTCCAGATTGCTCTCCAGAATGGCTGGATTCTTTCGCAACTCCACCAGCAATGTATTAGTGTCCCAGTTTCCCCACATCCCCTCCAACATTCATCATTATTTGTTCCTGTCATCTTAGCCAATCTGACAGGTGTGTAGTGGTATCTCAGAGTGGTCTTAATTTGCATTTCTCTGATCAGTAGTGATTTGGAACACTCTTTCATGTGAGTGGATATAGTTTCAATTTCTTCCTCTGAGAATTGTCTGTTCATATCCTTTGACCATTTATCAATTGGAGAATGGTTCGGTTTCTTATAAATTAGGGTCAGTTCTCTATATATTTTGGAAATGAGACCTTTGTCAGAACCTTTGTTTTTAAAAATATTTTCCCAATTTGTTACTTCCCTTCTAATCTTATTTGCATTAGTATTATTTGTACAGAAACTTTTTAGTTTGATGTAATCAAAATCTTCTATTTTGTGATCAATAATGATCTCTAGTTCTCCTCTGGTCATAAATTCCTTCCTCCTCCACAAGTCTGAGAGGTAGATTATCCTCTGTTCCTCTAATCTATTTATTATCTCCCTCTTTATGCCTAAATCATGGACCCATTTTGATCTTATCTTGGTATATGGTGTTAAGTGTGGATCCATATCTAATTTCTGCCATACTAATTTCCAGTTTTCCCAACAGTTTTTTTCCGAATAATGAATTTTTATCCCTAATGTTGGTATCTTTGGGTTTGTCAAAGATTAGGTTGCTATATATGTATCCTTTTTTGTCCTTTGTATCTAATCTGTTCCACTGATCTACCGGTCTATTTCTTAGCCAATACCAAATGGTTTTGGTGACTGCTGCTATATAATATAGCTTTAGATCAGGTACACTTAGACCACCTTCCTCTGAGTTTTTTTTCATTAGTTCCCTTGCAATTCTCGACCTTTTATTCTTCCATATTTGATCAATCTTTCAAGGGAAAAGCAAGCCTCTTGTCTTCTCTACATAAGAAGTAAGACAATAGAAATTAGGGATAGAAGGGAACTGGACATCCTCTGGTCAAGAATATCCCCTTTTTTTCCAAAGAAGAAAAATAGGCCCTATAAGTGATTTATTTAAGGACACACAAGCAGTAGATAGTAGAAAGGGGATTTGAACTTATTTTTTGGAATCAAAGCCAATGTCCTTTACATTATACCAGGTTGTCGTCTAAAAGGATATAGCAAAGCTAAATTGTGTTTCACCTTTTATTTGAGGGAGCTGGGTGGCATAGTGGAGTCAAGGAAACTTGAATTTGAATCCTATCTCAGATATTTGCTAAGTATGAAACCCTGAACAACTCACTTAACTTCTGCTTCAACTGTTTCCTCATCTATAAAATGGAGAAAATAATACCACCTATTTCAGAGGGCTGTTGTGAGAGCAAAATGAGATCTTATCTGAAAAATTCTTTGCAAATCTTAAAGAGCTATATAAATAAAAATGATTATTATTAATCTATATATTATTATCTGCAGGGCTGCTTTCAATAATTGAACAACAACTATAAAATGATATATGCATATGTTGGAGAACTAGAACTAGGAGCCAGGAGAAAATGGTACCAGTCACATCTGAATTCAGATGTGGAACAAGTGCATCATGTTAATAAATAAATATATTCAAATATTTGGAAGGCTACTTATAATATATCAAGAGCATAATATATTAAAGTTAGAACAGATCTTAGATACCAACTATATAACAACCCTTCATTTTGTAGATGAGAAAACTGAATACAGAAAAGTAAAAGACTTTTGACTGTCATCAACCAGAAAGTTACTAATAGAGCATGGACCAGAACATGGGGCTCTGAGTTGCCCTTCCTGATTCACTAATTTTTAGTAACCTACAAGAATATAAGTTCCTCAAGGCAAGAACTGTTTTATATTTTTTTTGTCTTCATAACCCAGTTCACATTTCATAGCCTACCACATAGTTGGCATTTAATCTAATTTAATATTACATGATTAGTATCCTAGAAATGTATTAAACAAAGTGAAGATCTGAAAGAGACAATTGCAGCTAATAGAAGGGATCATAAAATAGTTCATGGAGAAGGTGGCAATCAAGCTGATCTTGAAAAGATAGTCATCTTCAATGTATATGTAGAGTAAGGAAGGACATTATAGGTATAGGGATTGATTGATTTTGAGCAAAGAAGCACAGAATCTCAGAAAAGGAAGAAATGTCAGAGGTCATCTATTCCAAACTCTACCTAAATACAAAATCAGTCTCTTCTACAAAATACCTGACACTTGTCTCTCAGCTTGACCTCAGACTTTCAGTAACAGAGATCTTCTACTTCCAAAGGCAATATATTCCATTTTAGGATAGCTCTGAATGTCAGAATTTTTTCTTCTTGATATTAAAGGTAACTCTGCCTCTCACAAAATTTTAGATGTTGTCTTACTTTTTAAAATTTTTTTATTAATTTTATAATGATAACTTTTTTTGATGGTACATATGCATGGGAAATTTTTTTTATAACATTATCTCTTGCACTCACTTCTGTTTTGAATTTTCCCCTCCTTCCCTCCACCCCCTCCCCTAGATGGTAGGCAGTCCTGTACATGTTAAATATGTTATAGTATATCCTAGATACAATATATGTGTGCACAACCAAATTTCTTGTTGCTCAGGAAGAATTGGATTCAGAAGGTAAAAATAACCTGGGAAAAGAAAAACAAAAATGCAAACAGTTTACACTCATTTCCCAGTGTTCCTTCTCTGGGTGTAGCTGATTCTGTCCATCATTGATCAATTGGAACTGAATTAGATCTTCTCTTTTTTGAGGATATCCATTTCCATCAGAATACATCCTCATACAGTATTGTTGTTGAAGTATATAATGATCTCCTGGTTCTGCTCATTTCACTCAGCATCAGTTCATGTAAGTCTCTCTAAGCCTCTCTGTATTCATCCTGCTGGTCATTTCTTACAGAACAATAATATTCCATAACATTCATATACCACAATTTACCCAACCATTCTCCAATTGATGGGCATCCATTCATTTTCCAGTTTCTGGCCACTACAAAGAGGGCTGCCACAAACATTTTGGCACATACAGATCCCTTTCCCTTCTTTAGTATTTCTTTGGGATATAAGCCCAGTAGTAGCACTGCTGGATCAAAGGGTATGCACAGTTCGATGACTTTTAGGGCATAATTCCAGATTGCTCTCCAGAATGGTTGAATTCTTTCACAACTCCACCAACAATGTATCAGTGTCCCAGTTTTCCCACATCCCCTCCAACATTCATCATTATTTTTCCTGTCATCTTAGCCAATCTGACAGGTGTGTAGTGGTATCTCAGATTTGTCTTAATTTGCATTTCTCTGATCAATAGTGATTTGGAACACTCTTTCATATGAGTAGAAATAGTTTCTCATCATATATATTCCAGCTGTACCTAAGAACCCATCAAGCCTACATAATCGATTATTCAAACCTGGGCATTTGCATAGGATTCTGTTCATTGGTAGAGAAAATTATTACTTGACCTTTCAAGGCAGTGAGTTGACAAGAACTTAACATAGGAGAGATTGTTCTTCTGGCTTCCATCTTCCATAATGGATACTTGTGGTTCCAGGCTCTCTCTGGAGAAACAAAGAGAGAGACTGAGAAAAAATTCAGGAAAACAGATGATTTGAAGAGCTGTCACACTAGAGACTTCAAGAAATTTTCTCTTGGTGATTCTTTCTATTTCTCTTCTCTTGCCCTCTCTTGTTTTTGTTTCTGTTCCATTCTGTTACCTTACCTTCCTTCTCTTCTCCTCTTTTCTTCCCTTCTCCTCTCCAATCCTCTTCTCCCTCCCTCCCTATCCCCTTTTTTCTTTCTTTCTCCCCCCTCCCCACAGAGAGAGTTCATTTATTTAAAATTAACATTTAAGTTCATTTACTCTATATATAGTATGATATATTCTAATCCATGAAACTTTTCTGGTTTCTGTTTGCTATATGCTATTCAATACAGTAATTTTATGTAATTAGTCATTGGTAGGAAGAGAGTTAAAATTTGGGGACATATTTTCCCCATTTAGACATATATAGGAACCTGGAAAATCAGTCCAAATCTAACATTCTCTCCCCCAACTAAGAATATTTAGGGAGGGACAGATAAACAATATTCTACCCTAATTTCCCCCCATACGTAGGGATAAGCAACTTGATGCCAATCTCCTGGTCACTTTAGGCAGCTAGCTCTACTTTGTACAGAGGTAGGAAAAATACCAGAGATGCTTATTCATTCCTCCCTGTGAGCCTACTTTATACAGACCCATGTATATATAAATGGGCAACATATACACGCATTTTACACTTGTATGTAAAGTTGCAGTCCAAAAACTCAAATCATGTTCTCTTACTACAGGGGTGTCCTAGAGCCAGCTCAAATTGACTCTGTTTATATTTTCAGTGTGAGCATTTATCCCATGGAATTGGCAAAGACTACAAACCAGGGCTTAATGTATTGTTTTGTTGTCTAAACCTAAGAAAATAATGAGGAAAATGTTAACAATGCAAATTAAACTGAAAAATATGTTTTCTATTTACCAGTACATTACTGTAGTCACTATCATTTTAAAGTCTATCTTACTGAATAACTTTTTTTTTTCCTTAAATAAACAGAAGTGATGAAAGCAACAAACATTTTTAAGTGCTTACTATGAGCCTGGTAAGCACTGAAGATATATTTAAAAAAAAAAAAAGGCAAAAATAACGGATCCTCAAAAGACTTACATTCTAATGGGAGAGACAACCAATAATTACACACATGAAAATACAAAGTATTTGGAACAACTATTTTTTTGTTTTGTCTTTGTAACCAGTTTTTGACACAATATCTAGAGTAGTTACTTAATAAAAATTAAATCTTCAAAGGAGGGTAAGACCTTTCACAGAAAGTAACATTTAAAGATATTCTCTTCTCTTGAATATTAGAGATAGAAACAGTTAGGATACAAAATGATGGGGATAGAAAATGTGTTCAAGAACAAGGTCAATATAGTTGGATTGCAATGTGTTTGGAAGTGAGTAAAGTTAATAAGCCTCAAAAGGAAATAAAAGGACAAGTTAGGAAGAGCTTTAAAGGACAAACAGAGGATTTTTATCTTTGATCATAAAATTAGTAGGGAACCCCTGTAGTTTATTGAGTGGTGAGATTCTGATGTGACCAAAACAACATTTTAACTTAATCGCTTTAGCAGATGAATGGATTTTGTATTGCAGAGAGGAAAGACTGAATGCAGAGAGACCCCTTAAAAGACTATCTATCTAGAGCAGCAATCCAGGTGAAATGTGATGAGGTTTCATCTAACAGTGCTTTTGTGAGTGAAGATAAAGAAACATATATCAGAGATGATGTGAATATTAAAAAAAAAAATTGATTGTGGAAAGCATAATTTCTGCCCTCAAGGTATTCTATTTCTTATCTAGGACTTTATCTTTAATGGAAATGTTTTGTGGGTTCTTTCTGGTGATATTATGTATTCCCACAGAAATCACTATAGCTGAATGCAGGCCTCTACTTTGAGTAATCTCAGAAAATGTTTAATAATGTACAGGATATATATTTTTAAAAGATAACAGGAAAAAAATGAGAACAGAAAAAAAAAAAGTCCCCAGAAAGAATGAAAAATGAGTGGGATACCTTAGAAAGTTATATTTTGGACTTATCATAAATATAAAAATAAAAGTAAGGTTTATGAAATATAAATTTATAGTTCCACATATAAGCCCCAGAATGCTTGCTTTATTTAGCATTTGCCTAGTTCATAATAGAATTAAATTTTATTTAAACCCCTTAGCAAATCCCTCTATTGCTGACTTCTTCCTATCTTCTCACATTTCTACTTTATTTGAATGAAGAAAAAAAAAAAAAATGCATGTCTCCCTTTGAACCAAAGAAGGAACATGGTCATCAGCACTGTAAAGGAGAAAGATTAGAGTCAGAGATCCTACTTCTAATATTCAGTTTCTTGGTACCTTAGAGAAATAATTTTATCTCCTTGGCCTCAGTTAACAAAATTTATAAATTGAAAGGATTGGATTAGATGACTTTTAAGGTCCCTTCCAGCACCACATATGGGTCTTTGTGAATGATTCTGTGAAAAAGGTTCTGAATTTAGATTAAGTGCACATGGGATTAAGGCAAGTCATAATATTTCCAGTTCTTACTTTCTTCATTTGTAAACTTATATTGTAAAGTTGAAGATCCTACCTAGCTTTAACCTATTATTCTAAGCCAACTACTAATCATCCTGGTAAGGTGAATCCTTTCTCTGGGACTTAGTTGATCATCCTGAGTGAGTGACTTATTTCTGGGTTGGGATAAGAAATACATTATTTAAGTTATCTAAATTGCTACTTTCTCTTAAGGCAATGTGATTCATGCTCACAGGAAGAAGGTGAGGAGTTAACCCAGCCTTGCTGATAGATGGAAAGTATGTATCAGCAACCAAACATTTCCATTAATCCCACACACACACTTATCCATTTCATAACCAGCATGCTAGGGCTCATTTGTACCTTTGCCATTAATGGATTTCTAGTAGCTTTATGTATCTATATCATCCTCAATTAGCAAATATAGGCCTCTAAAGACCCTGCTATCATGAAAAAAAAAAAATTGAGGATAGTATGTACATATATAGTTACATAGAAACAACGTAGATTCAAGGTAACTTTAGAGGGGAAGGTACTATGGCTGGAAGGACAAGGAAAGGACTTCTCAGAAGCTGACACTTGAGTGGAGTTTTAAGAGAAAGAAGTCTAACCAATCTGCCCTATAGGCCTAACCATGAATGTATAAGGAAAGTTATAAATATCCTTTTTTCAACCACTCAGGAAGTATAGGAATTATGGTTGACATTGGTTGAAGCCAACAAGGATGACAAGGATGAAATCACAACTCCTAAAATGTTAGATATTTTATTAAACTATAATTGTACTCAATATCTTTAGTAAAACTCCCTTAAATAAGATTCCAAAGGCATAGAATATTATGCTTACCTGAAAGAGCATAAAAATTTTATCCAAGCCTATGTGGATCTCTAAAAGTTAATGTGCTATAGTGGAAAGATTGCTACATTTAGAATAAGAACACCTAGGTTCAAATCCCGACTTTGCCATTGGCCAAATATGGGATGCTAGAGAAATCTCTTAACTTGTCCGGTCTCAGTTTTCTCATTTATAAAATGTAGATGGTAATACTCTCTAAGGTCCTGTCCACCTCAAAAACTGACATTCTATGACCTATAATCCCAGGTCCTTTTTTATTTGTGACCAAAACAAACAAACAAATTCAGCATCTGGGGGCCAATGGTGATGAAATCAATGATGACAATGATGATGATTATGTTAGATAGATAGATAAAACATTTATTAAGTGCTTACTACATTCCAGATATCGTGCTAAGTGTCAAGGAAATAAATATAAGCAAACAAGATAGCATTTGAATCAAAGGATTTACTTTCTAATGGGAGAAAAATGACACAAAGAAAAGCTAGAAGAGGAGAGGGGAATGAAAGGGGAAAAATGGCTAGAAAGTAAAAACATGATGAGAAATCATAGGAAGCTGTGGTGAGGTCCGGTTCCCAGAATTATTAGACAAAAATGTCACTTATCAGTCAAAGGTAGTCAAGATAGAGTCCAAGTTTCCAATGGATTGGAGAATGGGGCATGAAAAGACAATTCAGAAAGTGACAAGCCTTTCTAAACCTAAGTAGGCTGATCTTCAGATGACAGAGTTATTATATATATATATATATATATATATATATATGTACATATATATGACTTTAGTAGAGTAATATATGTTTATAATTTATAAAAAAAATGTTGAGTATATACACAAAAAATTCATACATTGGGTACACAATTAAAAAAAAAAAAAACAAAAAACGGAAACCATTGCTCTAGAGAAAGAGATACTCATCCAAAGAAATGAATAGATAAAGGAAAGAGTTTTAGGATATCTGATTCTAGGCAATCAGTATACTTTTTAGTGGGATCTGATAAGCTTCTCAAATGTAATCACATATATACCCAACTTATATCTATTCTCTTCGCTGAGACTGTCTTTTCCCTCATTTCTAAAATATGTAGAGAATTGACTCATATTTATAAGAATACAAGTCATTCTCCAATTGATAGACAAAGGTTATAGACGACAATTTTCAGATGAAGAAATTAAAGCTATTTCTAGTCATTTGAAAAAAATGATCTAAATCATTTTTTATGAAAGAAATGCATATTAAGACAACTCTGAAGTACCACTGCACACCTCTTGGATTGGCTAAGATGAACATATGTATATATATATATATATATATATATATATATAATGATAAATGCTGGAGAGAATGTGGGAAAATTGGGACACATATATTGGTTTTGCTTTTGCTTTTTCCTGAGGCTGGGGTTAAGTGACTTGCCCAGGGTCACACAGCTTGGAAGTTGTTAAGTGTCTGAGACCAGATTTGAACTCGGGTCCTCCTGAATTCAAGGTTGGTGTTCTATCCACTGCACCACCTAGCTGTCCCAGGGACACATATATTGTTGATAGAGTTGTGAACTGATCCAACCATTCTGGAGAACAATTTGGAACAAATGCCCAAAGATCTGTCAAACTGTGCATATCTTTTATCTATCAGTGTCTCTACTGGGTTTATATCCCAAAGTTATCATAAAAAAAGAAAAAAGATTCACAAGTGAAAAAATGTTTGTAGTAGCCCTTTTTGTAATATCAAAGAACTGGAATCTGAGTGGATGCCCATCAGTGGGGCTGTGGTTGAATAAGTTATGCTATATTAATATAATGGAATGTTATTGTTCTATAAGAAATAATCAGCAAAGGTTGCCCACTATCACCATTACTATTCAATATTGTATTAAAAACTCTAGCCTCAGCAATAAGAATCGAGAAAGAGATTAAAGGAATTAGAGTAGGTAATGAGGAAACCAAACTATCACTCTTTGCAGATGATATGATGATATACTTAGAGCACCCCAAAGACTCTGATAAAAAGCTATTAGAAATAATTCACAACTTTAGCAAAGTTGCAGGATACAAAATAAATCCACATAAATCCTCAATATTTTTATATATCACCAACAAAATCCAGCAGCAAGAGATACAAAGAGAAATTCCATTCAAAATAACTGTGGATAGTATAAAATATTTGGGAATATATCTACCAAAGGAAAGTTAGGAATTATATGGGCAAAATTACAAAACACTTTCCACAAAAATAAAGTAAGATTTAAATAATTGGAAAAACATTAAGTGCTCTTGGATAGGCTGAGCAAATATAATAAAGATGACAATACTCCCTAAACTAATCTATTTATTTAGTGCTATACCAATCAGACTCCCAAGAAAGTATTTCAATGACCTAGAAAAAATAACAACAAAATTCATATGGAAGAAGAAAAGGTCGACAATTTCAAGGGAATTAATGAAAAAATAAAATAAAAAATCAAATGAAGGTAGCCTAGCTGTACCTGATCTAAAACTATATTATAAAGCACCAGTCACCAAAACCATTTGGTATTGGCTAAGAAATAGACTAGTTGATCAGTAGAATAGGTTAGGTTCACAGGACAAAATAATGAATAACTATAGCAATCTAGTGTTTGACAAACCCAAAGATCCCAACTTTTGGGATAAGAATTCATTATTTGACAAAAAACTGCTGGGAAAACTGGAAATTAGTATGGCAGAAATTAGGGATGGACCCACACTTAACACCACATACCAAGATAAGATCAAAATGGGTCCATGATTTAGGCATATGAATGAGATCATAAATAAATTAGAAGAACATAAGATAGTTTACCTCTCAGACTTGTGGAAGACGAAGGAATTTGTGACCAAAGGAGAACTAGAGATCATTATTGATCACAAAGTAGAAAATTTTGATGACATCAAATTAAAAAGCTTCTGTATAAACAAAACTAATGCAAACAAGATTAGAAGGGAAGTAACAAACTGGGAAAACATTTTTACAGTTAAAGGTTCTGATAAAGGCCTCATCTCCAAAATATATAGAGAACTGACTCTAATTTACAAGAAATCAAGTCATTCTGCAATTGATAAATGGTCAAAGGATATGAACAGACAATTTTCAGATGACGAAATTGAAACTATTTCCACTCATATGAATGAGTGTCCCACATCACTATTGATCAGAGAAATGCAAATTAAGACAACTCTGAGATACTACTACACACCTGTCAGATTGGCTAAGATGACAGGAAAAAATAATGATGAATGTTGGAGGGGATGTGGGAAAACTGGGACACTGATGCATTGTTGGTGGAGTTGTGAAAGAATTCAACCATTCTGGAGAGCAATCTGGAATTATGCCCTAAAAGTCATCAAACTGTGCATACCCTTTGATCCAGCAGTGCTACTACTGGGCTTATATCCCAAAGAAATACTAAAGAAGGGAAAGGGACTTGTATGTGCCAAAATGTTTGTGGCAGCCCTCTTTGTAGTGGCCAGAAACTGGAAAATGAATGGATGCCCATCAATTGGAGAATGGTTGGGTAAATTGTGGTATATGAATGTTATGGAATATTATTGTTCTGTAAGAAATGACCAGCAGGATGAATACAGAGAGGCTTAGAGAGACTTACATGAACTGATGCTGAGTGAAATGAGCAGAACCAGGAGATCATTATACACTTCAACAACAATACTGTATGAGGATGTATTCTGATGGAAGTGGATATCCTCAGCAAAGAGAAGATCTAATTCAGATCCAATTGATCAATGATGGACAGAATCAGCTATACCCAGAGAAGGAACACTGAGAAATGAGTGTAAACTGTTTGCATTTTTGTTTTTCCTCCCAGGTTATTTTTACCTTCTCAATCCAATTCTTCCTGTGCTCCAACAACAACAACAAAAATTTTGGTTGTGCACACATATATTGTATCTAGGATATACTATAGCATATTTAACATGTATGGGACTGCCTGCCATCTAGGGGAGGGAGTGGAGGGAAGGAGGAGAAAATTCAGAACAGAAGTGAGTGCAAGGGATAATGTAAAAAATTACCCATGCATATGTACTGTCAAAAAAGTATAATTATAAAATTAATAAAATGAAATTAAAATAAAAAAGAAAGGAAAAAAGAAAAGAAATGATCAGCAGACTGATTCCAGAAAGGTTTGGAGAGACTTACATGAACTGTTATTGAGTGAAATGAATAAAACCAAGAGAACATTGTACAAAGCAACAATAAGATTGTGTGATGATCAACTTTGATGGACTTAGCTGTTTTCAACAATGAGGAGAATCAGGACAATTTCAATAGATTTATGATTGAGTCATCTGCATTTAGAAAGAGGACTGGGAGGACTGAATGTGAATCACAACATATTTTCACTTTTTATTGTTATTTACTTGCCTTTTCTCATTTTCCCATTTTTGATCTGATTTTTCTTGTGCAGCATGATAAAAGTGGAAATAAGTTTAAAATAATGGCAAATGTTTAACCGATATTGGATTACTTGCTGTTTAGGGCAGGGGAATGGGAGTAAAGGAGGAAGAAAAGTTTGGAGCACAAGGTTTTTCAAGGGTGAATGTTAAGAATTTTCTTTACATATATTTTGAAAATAAAAAAGTATCATTAAGATTTTTAAGTAAAATTAATAATATTGTCTTTTGCTAAGTGGAATACCAAGACTGATAACCAAAATATATTTTGGATTGGGAAGTCACAAGGATGGTTAGGAATCAGGAACTGTCATGCCCTTTCTATGAGCTACAATAACAAGACTTATTTGAAAGCTATTCCAAAGCTGGGAAGGTGGGGCAGGTATCAAAGAGCATGTCATGATTATGTAGACAGGTTTTATGGCAAAAAAATGATTGAGGTGAACTGTGAACCTAGTTGGGGTTGACAATATAACTGAAACTTCAAACTTGACTTCCATCAAGATATGCATTTGAGAAAGACTTTAGAAGGTATTATATACAGGAGGTGCAAATTATGCTTCTTGAATGGGCAAATGCCAAAGAATGGATTTTTGTATTGTAGGCAGCAGAGCAAATTTTAAAACGCTGTTTCTGAGGTTTTCTGATTTAACATTACGTGTGGGGAAACATTAAACACAAGAACATTTATCAGGAAACACTGAAACTTCTTTGTAACATGCCCCAGAGGACTTGGAAAATGTTACAAGCATGTGTTGCTACACTAATAAAACATTCTCCATTTCACTTAATCAGCTGTTTTGGTCTTTACAAAATCCATATTGTTTCACACTTTGCTTCTTCACCCTCAATAAATTCTTGCCATCCTTTTCTTTCTGATTCCAAAGATTTCTCAATTGAAGGATCCCTGTCAATAAAAATATGTCTATCTCTGCTTCTCATAATTGACATATGTTAAACTTTAGAAAAATGGCCCAGGATATCAAAGAGCTGGGCAAAGTCACAGTGAGTAAGAGTTCTCTGATATGTTGTTGCTACTGTGTTTTGTTACTTTGGTTTCATAAATGATCTCTACCAATCATACTGTAGCCTCAGCAATGGCTGACTTTTCCAGAATATAATGGAAAAGGATCATATATGAGAGTTAGAAAACTTTGAAGGTCATCTAATTCAATCCCCTCATTTTACAAAGGAGCAAATTGAGGCTGCAAGAAATAAAGTGACTTTTTTCAAAATCACACAATGTCAGAAGTGATTGACATTACTTCACCTAACAAAAGATTCTTGGTAAAGAGAATCAATGTTATACATGAGCTGGGTAGGTAGTGATAATATCTGAAAAGCTCATTAAATTCCCCTAAAAAGTATCCCACTCCCCCAAACTGATTGTCTAGAATCAAAGATTCTGAAGCTCTTGCCTTCAGAGGTTCATTCATTTGGATATAAATCTCCTTCTCCAGAACAATGGCCTCCATTTAAAAAAAAAATTTCACCTTATCTATGCCTCATCTATGAATTTTTTCATGTATCCCAACATTTGTTTATAAATTATGTACATTATATAGCCTATACAAAAAATAAACATTTTAAAATATGAAATAAAGATGAAATAGTATTTGATTATAGAGACAATAGCAAGTCACCAAACCTGTGTTTTAGAGAAACCACTTGGCCAAACTTTTTGGAAGATGTAGTAGAGTTAGGGAGGAACTTGAGGCAAGAGACCAATTAGGAGGTTAAAATCACCTAAAAAGAAAGGGGGTCCTGAATTAGATTGATGTTTGTGTAAGAAGAGACAAGAGAAAAGATTTCAAATATATTATAAAGCTAGAAAAAATAGGAATTTGCATGATGAGATATGCAGTATAAATTAAAGTGAGGAGCCAATGACACCATGCTTTTTACCCTAGGTGACCAGAAGGATGATAATGCTCTAGAATAATTAGAAAGTTAGAGAGTGGGGGTTGGCTGGGATTAGGATGGGGATAATGTAATGATATCTGTGATTAAATGCTTACTATGTGGTGAGCAATATGACAAACTCTGGATATAAAAATACAAGCAAGAAGGATAATTCCTCCCCTTGAGGAACTTATATTCAAATGGGGGAATATAATACATAAGATTTGGGAGAGGTTAGGAGCAGCCCAGATATAAATGCATATTTTCCTTAAAATAGAGATTCTAGAAAGAATTAACCAATTAGAGGAAGGGGCCACAAAAGTGGAATAAACTTCCAATGCAAAAGGATTATTGGAGTGTAGAGGCCTCATCCTGTGGCATTCATTGAGTCCCACCAAAAATGAAAAGGTAGATTTAGCATATAATCACAAAAGCAACACTTTAACTCAAGGCAAGTTGTTGTTGACTACAAGGGCAGCTCTGAAACCACTGTGCCCTTTTACCTCGAAGCTTGCCCTTAAGAATCACAAATAATGTCAGAGTATTCAGAGATCCTCTAGAACAATCCCCTTACTTTACAGATGAGGAAATTGAGACCAAAAAAGGTTAAGAGGTTCAGAATAGTACCTATGGTTATACAAGTAGCAATCACCAGATGGTAGACACTAAATAAATCCATGCTGGCATGGCTGGCACACATGATATACACACTGAAGTTTATTCCCTTGAAGAGGAGGAAAGGACAAATAGTAGTGCACAGCTACAGGGTATCTTGCATGACAGTTGACTGGCCTCTAGCAGATGAAATATATCATCTTTCCATGTAGATTACCTCCACGTGAATTTCCTTCTTTAATATACCAGTCATGAGGGACTGAGTTAGACTAAAGAAACTAAAATATAGGGATTAGTCCTAAGGCATGTTGTTCTAGACAAATTTACCATAGAAACCAAAACAAAGAAAACATTAATTCTTCCCTAAGGTTTATCGACTTGGGTTGTTTGACTTTTTTTAATGGAATGCTTCTGCTCTTCAGTAGCCATGGAAGCAGCAAAGAAGCTGGGCTTCAATAGATAGCAGTTACAGAAAAGAGAGACAGCAAAGTATCAAGAAGCAGTTATAAATATGGCAAACAGGGGGCAGTTACCACAGGTGCAGAGAGAATGCATTGTCTGACTTCCTTCATTGTTGACTTTGCTGCACTGTTTCATTTAAATATTTTCTGTTTGATATATGATTCCTGCCCTGCCCTTGGTAGAACAAGAATTAGCCTGGGAAGCTTAAGTCACATTCACACACATACACACACACACACACACACCCTTACCTCAAATCCAGTGACCTACAAGAATTTCAGTGAAAATGAAATATTCTTATTATACTCCATGTAAATAAACCTCTATCTCCATTCCTATACAGACTTCTGTTTAGTATTTGTGTGGTGCTTATCCTTCTTGTATCAGCACTTTCTGATTGGTTTCAGGTTTTCAGAAAATACCACTACTTTCTTTCCAGTTGTGCCCCACTCCTCTATTTTCCAAGGGGTAACCAGACCAGGTTATTTAAATTAAACAAAAATTACTTCCTAAAAATTAAGAGGCTCACCATCAATTAGAGAATGCCTGAGTAAGTTACAGTATATGAATATAATGGGATATAATTGTTCTATAAGAAATGATGAGCAGGCTTATTTCAGAAAAGCCTAAAAAGATTTATGTGAACTGGTGCTGAGTAAAGTGAGAAGAATTGGGGCAACATATTATATAGTAACAACTGCCCTTCTCAGCAATTCAATGATCCAAGACAATTCTAATAGGCTTGGAAGGGAAAATGCCACTCTTATTCAAAAAGAGAACTATGGAAACTGAATGGCAATTGAAGCATGCTATTTTCTTTTTTCTTTTTGGGAGACATTATTTTTTATATTAATGACAATTTATTTTTCCAAATACATGCAAAGATAGTTTTCAACATGTACCTTTGAAAAACCTCATGCTCTAGATTTTTCTCTTTTCTACCTCCCTCTTCCCTAAGACATAAAGCAATCTGATATAGGATAAACATGTGCAATTCTTCCAAACATATTTCCATATTCATTATTCTGTGCAAAAAAAAAGCAAAAAAAAAAAAAAAAACAGATCAAAAGGGGGAAAAATGTTGAGAAAAGAAAAAAAAATGCAAACAACAACAAAAGGTGAAAATATTATGCTTTGATCCACATTCAATTTTCATAGTTTTCTCTCTAGATATGGATGTCACTTTCCATCACAAGTCTTACTGGAATTCACCTCATTGTTGAAAAGAGTCAAGTCCATCACAGTTAATTATCACATACTCTTGTTACTGTGTTCAATATTCTTTTGGTTTGTCTCACTTCACTTAGTATCAGTTTATGTAAATCTTTTCAGGCTTTTCTGAAACCAATCTATTCATCATTTTTATAGAACAATAATATTCCATTGCATTCATATACCATAACCTATTCAGTCATTTCCCAATTGAGGAGTATCTACTCAATTTCCAGTTCCTTGACACTACAAAAAAGTCTACTAAAAAAGCATTTTTACACATGTAGGTCCTTTTCCCCCTTTTATGATGTCTTTGGCATACAGAGACACTGCTGGATCAAAGAGTATGCACAGTTTTATAGTCCTTTGGGCATAGTTGAAATTGAAGCATACTATATTTACCTTTTTTGTTTGCTTGATTTTTTTCCCCTGATTTTTTCCCTTTTGTTTGATTTTTCTTTCACAACAAGACTAATATGAAAATACATTTAAAATTATTGTACATGTACAACCTTTATAAGATTGCTTGCTCTCTTACAAAAATGAATGATGAAAAATATCTTTACATGTAATTGGAAAAATAATATGCCATTATGAAAAAAAAGTTTCTTTAAAAACCTTGAAAAGAGAAGGGAGTGGCACCAATTATTTTCACCATGGGTGGACAGATCTTGGGAACAGGCAGAGATTTGTAGTCCTCAATTAATATTAAAGAAATAAAATACTGAATGACTTTAATTATAGTATCACATTTAAAATTGTTATATAATTTACAACCAGATGCTGAAATGCCTTAAATGTTAGTCTATAGTGCTCTTGGAACTGCATGTCTTCTTTTCAAAACATCAATTGTCACAGACACAAGAAACATCAGGTACATGGCACATAACATCCTGTATTAGGGTTGCATGCAGTGTCCTGGATATTTGAGTCATGTTAAATGTTGCTAGGTATAACAAAGGAAATGTGTACAAAGTAGATAAGACACATGAATCACATGTAATTAACTCACAACACACATCAGAGTTGTGAGAGCCCAAACTGCTAAAGATGCATTACCATCTCCTTTGCTCCTACATTTCTACTCTCCTTTGCTCCTGTACCCTACATTCCAATTGATCTAGAAACCTTCTTATAGAAGATGTCTCCTATTAGGATACAAGCAAATTGAGAACAAAAACAAGTATAACACAGTGGATTTGCACACAGAAGCACTTAATAAATCCTTTTTCTAGAATCACTAATAGCTAACATTTAGGACACATTTTAGGATTTACAAAATGCACTCTTTATATGTCATCTCATTTTCTAGTGCTATTTATAGATGAGGAAAGTGAAGCTGAGAAACATTATGTGACTAGCCCAATGTCACACTGTTCAGAAATATGTGTGTGGCAGGATTCAATCTCAGTTTTTCTTGAATCTAAGTCCAGTGCCTTTACTCACTAAGCCATCTATCTATTTTTTTTTTTTAATTTACTACTCATCAGTCTAGCTCCATGATAGCCTTCCTCTGTTCTGATTCATACAACATTCTTATTTTGTCTTTTTATATATTTTTTCACATTCAAATTATCTTTAGAAGTGTAGTCTACTTTTATCTACCATGAATATTCCCATTGCCCTTTGGCTACTTGACATATTGATTCATCAAAGATCATGGTATCCCACAATTCAAAGCCATACAGCATCATCAAAATAGTTTTGATATTAATAAAATGGGGTTTTGTGCTGAACAGCTTAGCATTACTGAAAATACTGCTCACGTTTCCAAATATTATCAATTCATCCTTCTCCCACTATTCAATTATAGGAACAATTCATTATCTACCTATACAATATCTGTCTGAATTATATGTATTATTGAACCAACAATTGGCAGCCCAAACACCTGTATACTTAATCTGGTCAAATCAAATTCTTTTTCCCACTTTGTTTGTTTATTTTGTTTTGTTACAATGTAAATGTTCAACTCAATCACTTCCAAGTGATTTTGAATCTTATTGAGACAACTCTGTCATGTTCTGGACTTTAATGCAATCAGCAAAATATCATCAAAAAATAAGAACTTTTGGAGGACCTACCATATAAAAAGACTTCTAGAATTAGGTTTGAATTAGATAACATCTAAGATTTCTTCTAGCTTGAGATTTACTAACCTACTGAAATGATATCTTTTTTATTTGGAGTTTGCATAAAATGTCTTCTATGATATTAGCTAACGTTTTTGTTTAATATTTCTTCAGAATGAAGAGAATTCTGGGAAGATGAGGGAATAAGTCAGAAAACTTCACAGAAATTGTAATGTAGTGCTGACCTTCCCCTCAATGGAAATGAATTAAAGAGAGAACAACATATACTTCTAGAAGGATATAAAAGTCTTTTAAATTTAGAAAAAATAAGAGAGAAAGAAGATAGGATGGAGAGAGAGAATTTTAGAAAATTGTGTATATTAAGAATTAGGAAGATAAGAGATTAGGAAGAAACTCTTAGATAGGAATGTGGAAGGTGGAGGGAGAGGATAAGGGAGAGAGTCTTAGAAGGGTGAGTAGGTCAAAGAATAGGAGGGCAAAGTAATGGGTTGAAGTAAGACTAATGAGGGGGGTTAGGATAAATAGGGGGAGAAGGATGGAAGAAAATGCACAAATAATTATAACTTAAAATGTAAATGGAACAAATTTACCCAAAAAATAAAGATGCTTTAAATCAGAACTGTCTGGTACTGGATGAGAAATGGAGAAAGATTAGTGGAACAGAGTAGATGTACAACAATAAAAGATTATAGGAACTGTGTTTGACAAATGTAAAGATTTAAGTTTGGGGAATAAAAATTCAAAATTTGGTAAAAAAAAAAAATAGGGAAAACTGGAAAACAATCTGGCAGGAATTGGGAATAGACCAATATACTAAAACATTTTGACCTTGGTCAAAATAATAAACTCGAATATATGACATAGATAACACAGAGATTAGAGGAACATAAAATATGTTACCTATCACATTCATGAATAGGAAGAAAATATGTGAAGAAATAAGAGACAGAGAGCATTTTTGAGGTATAAAATAGTAATTTTGATTATTTTAAATTAAAATTTTCTTATATAAATAAAATCAATATAGCCAAAATTAAAAGGAAAGTAGAAAATTAAGGGGGGAAAATTTTTTTCATAATTAATCTCTCAAATATTAGTGTCACTTATCAAATACATGGAGAACTGTCAAATTTACAAGAATACAAGTCATATCTCAATTGATTGAATGGTCAAAAATATGAACAAGCACTTTTCAATGAAGAAATCAAGACTATACATAATTATGTGAGAAAATGCTTTAATCTACTATTGATTCGAAAAATGAAAATTAAGATAACTTTGAATATCATCTTACAACTATCAGATTAGCTAAAATGATAGATGTTCCTCAATTATGGAATAACTGACTAACCAACTATGGAATAACTAATATAACATAAGCTATATGATTGTGATGGAATACTTTTGTTATATAAGAAATGATGAGTTGGTTGATTAATTAAAAAAAACAAACAAACAAACAAACAAACAAAGACTTAATCTAAGTAGGAAGATATTATCCACCTCCAGAGAAAGAACAAACAGAAATATGCACAGAAAATCTGGGTTGCTTTAGAAACAATATATAGGATTTATTAGTTTTCAGGAAACAGAAATTATTGTTTTTTATTGAATTCTCTCTTATGTCCTGCTGTATGTGGAAACGTGTTTTTTTTTTCCTTTTTTTTTTTTTTTTTTTCATTTTGAATAGAGTTTAAAATGGATAAAAAAATTTAAATAATTTTTTTTTTCAAAATGATTCCTGGACTGGAAAATACAGCAAGAAAGCTGTGTCAATCTATTTTACTAATAGTCTCTGAAAATGCTCAAAAAGTGTTTGAAATATTTGAACTACTAAGATTTTATAGAATTTTAGAGATCCTATTTGTTGAGGGAAAGAAATTATTATGCTTTCTTAGAAGTGATAATGTAAGAAAAAAATTGAGTTAAATTTTATATGTAATTATTATATTAATTTGTTCATTTTCTCTTTCCTATCTTCTCAAAACTGAAAAACAAAAACAAAATATTTTTTTAATGTGCATAGGCAAGCAAAATAAATCTTTGACATGAAAAAATAAGTCTTATTTGGGATTTTGAGTTTATCATGTCTCTGTCAGGAAGTGAAAATATATGCTCCATAACTGATCTTCTAAAATTATAGTTAATCATTGTGTTATTGTTTTTTAAGAAATTTTAAGTCTTCAAAATCACTTCTTTTGCGAGAAAACTTAAGAAATAAAACTATTCAAAGGTATAATGGGGATATAAAGGATTGGGGATATCCTGAGTTCCCCCATATTGGCAGTCTTCAAGTAATAGACATCATTTGTCAAATATATCATAGAGGATATTTTTGTCCAAATATATATTGGATAATATGACTACTGGAGTTCCTTCCAGTTCAAAAATTCCATGATATTGAATTCACACAAATATACCCAAGTAAATATATTGTTTTCTTTTTATTTGTGAAATTGCTTCCTACCCAGAAGATAGCCTGGGTGCTAAAGAAGAGTGTTAAAGAAGAGCCTTATTCTATTTACATCACCTGTAGGAGAAACTGAAGAAAATAGTGAGTGTAGGGAAAGGAAGCAACAGAAAAGGATTAATGTGTTAAAGTATCCATATATTCAGATGATAAGGAAAGAAAAAGAGATCGCTATGCTATTTCCAAATCATAAGAAAAGTCATCCATCATGCATGAGGAATGTAAGATTTCACAAGCTCTTTTAATGAATAGAAGACAGATTAGGGTAGGGAAGGATACTTAAGGCAAGTTATAACAGACTTTCTTCTTCTTTGCCCCATGACCTTAATTTGTAAAGACAAGATAACCTGGAATACACCCAGGGGTGTGCTGGCACAGGTGAGGATTAGGGGGAAGGATGAGGAAGGGAAGAAATATATGTACAATAAACTTTTAAGTTTAATATGAATTTTTAACATTTGTTCTATCATTTAAGTTCAAAGTAACAAAACAATAAATCAAGCCCTGCTTGCATCTAAGATTCAAATGCTCAAACTCAAAATTTAACAACTGTGTCTCATCACCAAGTAGCCTGTGACTATAATATATCTCTGATATACCCTTAAAATGAGAATGATTCTATTCAACAGGTAGTGTATTGGATAGAGTGCTGAACTTGGAAATAGCAAGACCTAAGTTCAAATCAGGCTATATGCATGGGTAATTTTTCAGCACTGACAATTGCCAAGCCTTTTGTTCCAATTTTTCCCCTCCTTCCTTCCACCCCCCTCTCCCAGATAGCAGGTTGACCAATACATGTTAAATATATTATAGTATAAATTAAATACAATATATGTATACATGTCCAAACAGTTATTTTGTTGTACAAAAAGAATCGGACTTTGAAATAGTGTACAATTAGCCTGTGAAGAAAATAAAAAATGCAGGAGGACAAAAATAGGAGTATTGGGAATTCTATGTAGTGGTTCATAGTCATCTCCCAGAGTTCCTTCACTGGGCGTAACTGGTTCAGTTCATTACTGCTTTATTGGAACTAATTTGGTTCATCTCATTGTTGAATATGGCCACGTCCATCAGAATTGATCATCATATAGTATTGTTGTTGGAGTATATAATGATCTCCTGATCCTGGTCATTTCACTCACTAGCTATAAATCTTAAACAAGTCCATTAAACTCTCTCAGACTCACTTTCTTTGCCTATAAAATGGCAATGATTATATGTGCCTTACAGGGGTATTGTGAAAATCAACTAAAATAAAATGTGTAAAGTGCTTTGAAATTCTTAAAGGGTTATGGATGTGATAGCTATTATTATTTCAAAGGACTGAAAATTTTCCCATTCTACCTTATCAAACTACCTAAATTATATGATTTGGATTTTTCCCCCCAATAGATAATAGAACTTAAAATGCATATTTCATTATTTCATTTGGTGCATGTGATAAAGAATGCTCAAGGGGAGGGGAACAGAGGGCTGGAGAACCTCTGTTAACTGCAGCAATTAAGAAATGAACAGTGCTAAAAGAATAACAAAAGGAATGCTGACCAAAATTAACAGAGAGTAATAAAATGAAAAGTTAAAGAACTGAATAAGGTATACATAAATGAGATTTTTAAAAATGTAATTTATTTTCAAAACCTTGCAAATAAAAGCAAGAAAGAGAAAAACTAACAAAATGAAAAATGAGAAACTATCATAATGAATGCCAAAGAAATGAATAAAATAAGGGATTGCAAAATACAGTTTTATGTTAATAAATTTGTTATTGAATAAGAAAATATCTTTAAAAATATAAAACATCTCAAATGACAAAATAATAAAGAAATAATCCAAATAGACCAATCTCAGAAACTAATATCACATAAGTAACTAAAGAGTTTACTTATTCAAAAAGTACAAGAATCATATGAATTTACAAATGAACTCTTCTAATTCTTCAAAGAAAAAGTACTTTATCATCAGTGGCTTCTGTCCATAGGGAGGTCAAAGTGATTCATCACCAGTTCTATCACTGAGACAAAAATTGGTTTCGATTCCCAAACCTTGCAATGATAGAGATGAAGTAGAAAATAGTTATCATTATCATTAATATCATTTATAAATATGAAAACATCGGGGGATTTTTTTTCATTGTTTTAGGGAAGTCAGAGCATAGAACTGAAATCTGTCTTTGTCTTAATATGTTAAGTCTAAAAAAGTTGTTTGAGACACAAGGTGGTTTTGATGTTGCAGCATCATACAAATAGTATCAGGGACAGGATCTAATCTAATGTCTACCTATTTTTAAGCTCCATACATTGTAGCAAGTATTCTATGCAGCATGCCATATGACTTTAATGAATAATGATGCAAAAATGTTAAATAAAATTTCAGAAAATATAATGCATAGCACATCTTTAAAGAATATTCATTACTGCAAAGTAGAACTTATAACACAAATGGAATAAAATTGAAAAATAAAACAAGTTATATAAATAAATTTAAAACATCATTATCTCAATAAATATAGAAAATCACTGATTAAAAATGTGTTTTTTTTTTTTACTAAAAATCATAAGAATAAAAGGTAATTTTATTAATGTGACAAAAATGATAAACATGAGAGGCAATCATATATGGGATAGAGGGTCATTCTTTAAGTCAGAATACCTGTGTATAAGTCCAACCTTAGACACATACAGGATATTTCATCAGTCATCAGAGTTTAATCTCTCTTGGCATTATAGGTAATTTCCATGACTACAAAGTACAAGCTAACTGACAATTTGCACCAGGAAATGGAAGTTTCATACTGAGATTTCTCTGAATCATTGAAATCTCAGTTACAGATTTAAAAAAAAAAAAAAAAGTTAAGTTCTTATCTGAAATGAAAAACCAGCACAATAACTGGTAAATAAATATTAGAAGTCTTCCATCTTAAAAAAAAATAGATATAAAGTTGAGTTATTCTCACATTTATTTTCCATAGTTTTAAAAAGTCTCTATTACTAAGGCATAAAAAAGAGTTGACAATGAAGGAGTTGAAGATCTTTATTTGAAAAAAAGAATGACTGGATATTAAAAAGTCTAATAAATTAGATAAGGACTAATTGAAGTAAATAAATAGTTTTAATAAGATGATAAGATATGTAATAAACACATAAATCATCTACTTTTTTTTATTATGTCACCAACATAAAGAAAATTTGAAAGAAATTATTTGTAATCATGCTAAAATATATCGAATATATTTTGTTAGTCCACTGACACCCATATGAAATCTATTTTAATTTTTTTCTAATTATTTTGACAAAAATAAAGGGGAAATTATATATAAATAATTGGTCAAAATATAATGATGTCAGTATTTTACAAATTAACCTATAGATTCAGTGAAATATTCAAAATAGCAACAGATTACTTTATGGAATAGGTAAGATGGATGAATGAGTAATAATTTTAAGTTGAAACTATGGGGAAAATTTGTTTTTTGTGAAGGAGGACTTGTTCTGCCAAATTTCAGAATATATAACATATCTCTAGTTGTGATTATAATCTGAAATGAAAAAAAAATGTCATTGTAACAATATAAAAAACATGGAAATGAGCCCATAAAAGGGATTAATTTTTGATATCTCAAAGATTACAAAGCATTAGAAGAAAAATGTGATTTACAAAACTGTTTATTTGTCATTTATAAATGGTTAGGAAAATTGGAAAGCAGAATGATGAACAACAAGCCTAGATCCATATCTCATGCAATATATTACAACAAATTCCAGTGGTAGCAATCATAAAAATATTTTGAACAACATAAAAATTTGGAAACAAGAATATGTTTATTCTAATTGTGTATAGGAGAAATTTCTTATCTTGTAATCAAGTGAGAAAATATTAAAGATAAAATAGATGGATTTGATTATTTAAAAATAAAATATTTTCTATAATATAAAGCACTACAACTGAAATAAAAAGAAAAAAATTAGAGATTAATCTTTGCAACAAATGTTTCTGAATGTTTTAATAACTGATACAAATGAATGTAATTAAAACCTGAACTGATATAAACGTATTAGGGCAATAGGAACAAACACTGAACCTGTGATTTCATTTTTAGGCAACTTTCAGGTGAGGAAATTCCAGCTAACAATACAGCTCATGGTTTTAGAGTCTTGCTTAAAGCATTAAGAGATTAAGTGAGTTTCCAAGGATCACAAAACAAGTAGATGTCAGAATTGGAAGGTAAAACCAAATCCCTTCTAGCTATGAGGTCATCTCTCAAGCTACTATGCTTCACCACCTATCCTATAGTTTATAAGGGCAAAGGATATGAACAAGTAATTTATGAAGAAGGAAACAAAAGTTAGTAATATTTACTAGAAAAATTGTTCAAATTCCCTAGTAACATGACAGTTTTGAGAAAGCATCCCATATCCACAGGGTTGCGGAAAATAATGAAAGATTGATATATAATTCATTTCTGTGCTATGTTTTTACATTGATGAGGAAGCTATGAGTTAGTATAATGATTTTAAAGGGGAATTTAGTAATCTATGACAAGAATTACAAAAATAATTAAAACATAAAACATATTACCAAAAGGGAATTTTGTTAAAAGGTATTTAATGGCAACTTTATCTGCAAAAACAAAGTTCTGAAACAACCTAAATACTTAATCACTGGTAATACTGCCAAATGCATGTCGTTTATCATAGTTATTTGTCCTTCATTCTTGAAGAGAACTAGTGATATCAGAAAAGTGATGTCATGACTTGCAAGGAAATTAAGTGAGGGATAGCTGCACAAAGTCACCAGCCTCACTTTTTCCTCCAGAGCCATCTAGGTCCAGTGGCAAGATAAAAATCAGGATGACTAAAAGATAGCCCTGGATGTGGTGAGAGACCTTAGCCTTTTTAAGCTAAGATTTTTCCCAGGTCTCTTTGTCTAAATCACCATTAAGTGATTAAAAGTAGATAAGAGATGAGGCAAAGAATGGCTTCTTTTACCTACCTTTTAAAAAAATCCTATCATGGTAATTTAGATAGACAGAAACACAGACAACAGATAGATAGATAAAGATACAGACATAGAATGCCAAACTGCAATCCTAAGAAATTACAAAATTTGAACTTCAGAAGTACTCACAGTAATACTCTATGCTTCTATCTGCAGAATCTTTTTCTGTAAACAAACTTTAATTTATTACATGACTTCATACCATAATGGGAAGAAAAAATTATAATAACTAGCATTTATATTGTGCTTTAAGAATCACACCATATACATATTATTTCAGTAGATCTTTTTACATTATTGTTATCCATTTTTTAGATGAAGAAATTGAGGCTGTTTGAACCAATGATATGGCCAGGGTCACACAACCAACTTATTAGGTATTAGTTAGCCTGCTTCATTTTGAATTCAGGTTTTTGAATTTGAATTAGCTGCAACAGAAAGCATTATGGTATTAAAGAAAACACTAAATAAATCACCATGCCACTTCCACCTTCTGGGCTTTTCACTCTCCGTCTGCTGGTAAATAGGGTTTTTAGAACCAGGTGGTGGACACTGAAGAGCCTCTCAATTTATGATGTACTTGGTAGAACTATAATTAATACCATAAATCTCACTAATACCATAGCATCTGGATGCCTACGATGTCAGTGTTTTCTGCCTTTGGATGGATATCTACAGTTCCTTTCATAGAGGGCAAGGTCTTCAGTGCTATGTAGCTATGTCAAACTTCAAGTCTGACATCAACAATAATAAGGATGCCTCACTGGGCTGATCAATAAGACTCATGTCTCATTATCCTCAAGTCTGTCACTGGCAGAAAAGGTAAAAATATTAGTAAGTCTCAAAGCCCAGGAAGGTGAACTGGAGTTTGCTAGGCACTTGGGTTGATCTCTGGAAAGCTGAGCAATGAAGCTATATCATGTATGAACTGCCACTAATCATATTTGGTATGATGGGTGTCAAATGAACTTTAGAGTCAAGGTAATCTGAGTTCAAATTCTGCTTCTTATATTACTGGTTGTAAGACCTAGAAAAGTCATTTAACTCAGAGCTCCCTTCCCCACTATCCACTCCCTATCTCCTATCTCCCTCATCCCACCTCACCCCTGCTCTGAAGAGGTTCTAAGGAGAGAGGAGGAAGATCATTCTGACAAAGGGGATAGTTGTAGAGAAAGGAAGTGAATGGAAAAAGTTTTGTGTAGAATACATGATTAAGACTACAAAATGAACAACAGGTGATAATCTACATTGATGGAGAGAATTGCCTCATCTTGAGTCTCTCAGATGAGGACTTTTTACTTTTCAACTTAAAACCCCTTTTAGCCCAAGAAAGTTTTTATATGACCCCCAGCATATAGATATATAAAATAGGTATACAAGCCAAACATTTACTGTTAATAAATCATGAAGAAATTTATTTTAAAATAGTTCTTTGGACCACTATTATTCAATATTGTACTAAAACTATTAGCTTTAGCAATAAGAGAAGAAAAAGAAATTGAAGGAATTAGGTCAGATAATAAAGAAATAGAATTATCACTTTTCAAATAATATATGAGTATATTTAGAGAATCCTAGAGAATCAGCTTAAAAACTACTAGAAACAATCAACAACTTTAGCAAAGTTGCAGAGTATAAAATTAACTCACTTAAATCACTGGCATTTCTATATGTTACCAACAAAGTCCCATAGCAAGAGATAGAAATTTAAAAATACTATAGGAAATATAAAATACTTTGAATTCTACTCAACAAAACAAAGCCAGAAACTACATGAAAACAATTACAAAACACTTTCCACACAAAAATAGATCTAAACAATTGGAAGAATTTCTAATAAAGGCTTCATTTCTGAAGAACTCCAATTGATAAGTGGTCAAAGAATATGAATAGATATTTTTCAGATAAAGAAAGTAAAGCCATTTCTAGTCATATGAAAAAATACTCTAAATCAATGCTTTGAGAAATATAAAATAAGATAATTCTTAGGTGCTACTTTTCACATCTTTCAGATTGACTAAGGTGACAAGAAAAGGTAAATATTGGAGGGGATATGGGAAACTGGGATAATAACACATTGTTTGTGTAATTATAAAATTATCCCCAACAGCAATTTGGCCTGCCTGAAAAGCTATAAAATAGTGCATACTCTTTGATTCAGAAGTGTCATTACTGGATCTACATCTCAAACATCATCAAAGAAGGAAAGGACACATATGTATAAAAATGTTTATAGCACCTCTTTTTGTAGTGGCAAGGAACTGGAAATTGAGTGAATACCCATCTGTTGGGGAATGGCTGATTAAGTTATGGTATATGAATGTAATGGAATATTATTGTTCTATAAGAAATGATCTGCAGGCTGATTTCAGAAAAGTCTGGAAAGATTTATATGAACTGGTGCTGAGTGAAGTGAGCAGAATCAAGAGAACATTATACACAGTAACAACTTTCTAGGATCATCAACTGTAATGGACTTGGCTCTTCTCAGCAATACTGCAATTCAATGCAATTCCAATAGACTAAGGATGGAAAATGCCAACTGCATCCAGAAAGAGAACTATAGAGACTGAATGTGGATCAGAGCAAAGTATTTTTTCCTATTTGTTTTTTTCTATCTTTTGGGTTTTTCCCCTTTTGGTCTGATTTTTCTTGCACAAGAATGCAAATATGGACAATATGAACAAATATGGATATATGTTTAAAAGAATTGTATATATTTAATATGTATCAGATTGCTTGCTCTTGGGGAGAGGGAGAGGGGAGGAAGAAAAATTTGGAACATTAAGTCTTATAAAAATAAATGTTGATAAAGAAGATTCAGCTCACTTCCAGTTGATCAATGATGGACAGAAATAATTACCCAGAGATGGAACACTGGGAAGTGAATGTAAATTGTTAGCACTACTATCTATCTACTAAGGTTACTTATACCTTCAGAATCTAATGCTTAATGTGCAACAAGAAAGTGGTATTTACACACATATATTGTATCTAGGTTTTATTGTAACACATGTAAAATGTATGGGATTGCCTGTCATCGGGGGGAGGGAATGGAGGGAGGGGAGGATAATTTGGAAAAATGAATACAAGGGATAATATTATAAAAAAAATTACTCATACATATATATTGTGAAAAAAAATTCTAAATAAAATAAATAAATAAATAAATAAATGTTGAAACTGTCTTTACATATATTTGGAAAAATAAAATATTATTGAAAACTTAAAAAAATAAATAAAATTGTTCTTTGATATACATATAATTTTACTATTTATTACAAACAAAAGTAAATTTGCATGCTAATGAGATGAATGTGCTTCTTTCTTTTTACATACAGAATTGAATGTTAGCAGAATTTTTGATACTGCATTCAGAAACCTTTTACTCTTGCCAAATTTTTTGTGACCCCTACATTCAGTTATGCATCCTCTTATGGGATCATGACCCGTAATTTAGTAAACTTTGTCTTGGATTATAGTCCGTGTGGCCCATAACACTCCCAAGTGCAGCCTGAACCAGATTTCAATGTATTTCCTATCTGATTTTATATATTAATAAGTTTTCCAAGTCCAAATCTATATGTGGCTGGCAGGGATCCTTATGTATCCTCCTGATACAACCCCAGAAGATTTGAAGAAAGATGGGAAAAGATCCAAAGAAAGACGTGGGACCTGGGATTAATGTGTATGAAGTGCAGATACCTCCAGGCTAGTTCTGCAGAAACATCAAGTGGGGACACCTTGGGCTAGCTGGGTGTGACTGGAGCTTCAGGAGGAACCACTGAGACTTTCATCTTCCTGACTGTGGCTACAGGTCTGAGTCCCAGAAGAGTGAGGGAACCTCACTTGATTAGGAACAACAGTCCCAGCTGTGCTGCGTGACAAAGAACCAACAATACCTGATGAGTATAGAAGCAATGGGCCAGGGATACAGCTGGCTGTGGGTACTTTCTGGAGGGGAGAATTCTTGATTTGGGGTTCCTGGTCAGAGGAGGGAACTGAAGTAAAGCCAGAATGTCATCTCTCCACCCTAGGATTAGAGGTGCTTACACTAATACCTCTTATTTAAAAAAAAAAAAAAATGAACCAGCAAAGAAGAAAGAACCCCACCATTAAAATATATTGTAAGGTTCATCTTCAAAGGAGAACTCTGAAGTAAAAATAGCTTCTACCCCAAAGAATAATGTGAAATAGCTCTTTGCCCAGAAAGAATTTATAGAAGAATTTTAAAAAGAATTTAAAAATTAAATGAGATACATTGAGAAAAAAAAGAAAAAAGAAAATAAAAACCATCCAAGAAAAACAAGAAAATTATGAAAAAATTAACCAATTAGAAAAGGAGAGTCTCAAAGATGAAAATAATACTTTGAAAATAAAATTGGACAAGGAGAAGCCAGTGAAGCTATGAGAGACCAAGAAAGAAAAAAAAATTATAAAGAATGAAAAAATAAAACAGAAAGTAGAATATCAGAAAAATGACAGACCTGAAGAACAGATCAAAAAAAGAAAATCTAAAAATAATTGGACTGTCTAAAAATTGTGACCAAAAAAAAAGAACCTAGATACAATAATGCAAGAAATTATCTAAGAAAATTGTGCTGGAGTGATAGAATAGGAGGGGAAATAAAAATAGAAAAAATCCACTGATCACTACCTCAACAAGATTCTTTGTGGAAAACACACAGGAACATTATTGCCAAATTATGAAACCCCCAGATCAAAGAGAAAATTTTGCAAGAAATAAGAAAAAAATTCAAATACACTGGAGCTACAATTAAAATTGTACAGCATTTATCAGCAGCCACAACAAAAGACCACAGTTCCTAGACTTACACCTACCAGCAATCAAAAGAACTAGGCCTTTGGCCAAAAATATCATATCCAGCAAAATTATATATAATATTGAACAAGAAAAAACTGTACATTCAATGAACTTACAGATTTACAAGACTTCCACCTAAACCCAAATCTAATAGAAAATTTAACATGTTGAGCTAATAACATGTAGAGTTAATTGACTTGCTCAGGGTCACAAAGCTAGGAAGTGTTAAGTGTCTGAGACCAGATTTGAACTAGGGTCCTCCTGAATTGAGGGCTGGTGCTCTACCCACTACACCATCTAGCTGCCCCTGAGCTCATAGTTCTAAAACCTTAAATCTAGAAATCCAGAATAGGTTAAATAGGCAATACTATATATATATATATATATATATATATATATATATATATATATATATATATATATATATATATATATATATATACCCTCCAAAATCTATAAAGAAATAAGGGGGGAGGCACAGGGAAACAAAAGATGCAGGAAGAAGACAAAGGAGGGGCCCATGGGTGGAATGAGTTTAAGTAATAGCAAGGCAAGTTAGAAGCAGAATTAAAGCAAAGGTAATCAGGGATAGAAAAGATATGTGTGGAGGTATGTGTGTGAGTTGATGTGTGTATGTATAGTTCTACATATGTGTATCTAAATATATCCTTTCTTAACTATAGCCTGCATGGGGGTAGGGAGGAATGAAAAGGGGGGAGAATAAAGTAAAAAGATGTGCAACAGAGATCAAAAGAACAATTTACAAGGAAGGAAGGAAAAAATAGACGCTTATGAATATAATTTCTTCTACTAATATATATATACTTTCTTGAACTGGTATTTCTTGTTTATATATTTTGAATCCTCCCTGATATTCTGCTGGGAATGTGATAATGAGATAATTTTGTTTGTTTGTTTCATTTTGTTACATATTCATTTTCTGTTTTTTGTTTTTATCTTATTGTTTCTTTAAATAAAATAAATTTGGAAAAACCTTTTAAATCATGGCTCCCAGGAAAGTGAGACATACCCCTTATATAACAAGTTACCACAACATAAAATGCCCAAGATGAAGCATACAAAACTCAGACTTCTACAAAGTGATAAAAAGAAAAAAAAAGTAGAATTAAAATAATATACAGATTGAAATTGAGAAACTGCATTGTTTTGAACGACTAAGTTTCTTCTTAAAACAAATACTCAACTCTTCAAACTCAATATTTCTCTGGTAATGCTGCATGTAATGAAATTATTGTAGTGATGATGAAAGATGTTGACATTTAAATATCACTGTAAGATTTGCAAAACACTTTACAGATGTTTATTCATTTGGTCTTCACAAGGATACTATTTGTATCTCCAGTTTACAGATGAGAAAATTGAAGCTCTGAGAATATCACAGTCTCTGAAGAATTAAAAGCAGCTAGCCACTTAGACTCGGGGAAAGGGAGAGAAGAGTGGTAACCAAGCTGCAACCTATCACTAATGAAGAATTATTTAAGAGAAATGACATAAAGGTCATCTGAGTACCATGGAATGGGTAAAGGAGAAGAAATTGACATATAATGAGATGAATGGGGTAATGTTAGCCAGTCTTTGTATGGTACATTTTACAAAACATTTTACAAAATATTAGCCCATTTAATGCTAACAATGACCCTAAAAGGTAGATGCTATTATTATCCACATATTCCAGATGAGGAAACTGAGGTAGGCAGAAGCCAAGTGACTTGCCCAAAGTCACTGATCAAGGAAGGCCATCTTTGAATTCAGGTCTTCCACAATCTAGGTACAGATCACTAAAACAAGTATCTCCATCAATAAGATAATGGATTGGGGCAGCTAGGTGGAGCAGTGGATAGAGCACCAGCCTTGAATTCAGGAGGACCCTAGTTCAAATCTGGTCTCAGACACTTAATATTTCTTAGCTGTGTGACCCTGGACAAGTCACTTAACCCCAGCCTCAGGGGGGGAGAAAAATAAAATAATGGATTTATTAAAGAAGCAAAGTCTTAAACAACATATAAAGCATGAAAATGGTATATATAGTGGATAGATTATTAGTCTTAGAGTTAGGGATCATTTACTATGGAGGAAGAATTAGGTTCAAATCTTACCATGGATATTTACAAGTTGTGTGACTTTGGGGAAGTTATTTAACTTCTCAGCCTCAATTTCCTCATTTAAAAGAGGGGGAAGATGGATTCCATAACTTCTAAGGTCCCTTCTAACTTCAACTCTATGATCCTATGACTATGATTTTATATTTAAAAAAAGAATAATTGAAGGAAAACATCATCAGTAGGCTTATTGAAAAAAAAAACATTAAAAGGAGACAAGAATTAAGTTGTTCTGCTATTATTTTGTGAAAGTTTATATTTTTATAAACTAATATGGAGTCTTAAGTTTCAAGTTGTACTTGAGATTTCTTTTCTCATGTTATTTTTTTGATTCTTGGCATTTTTTTTAAATTTCTCTTGAGCTTGTAATAAAATATTATTTAGGAAAAAAAAATCATTACAATGATTCAGGGTGCTGCCCTGTTCTACCCTCTGCCCCATCTCTCTTCAAATTCTCACATAATCTGAGACATTCATGGAGATTATTTGCATGAGGAGCTGGTAATCTCCAGAGTGTCTCAGGATGTGGATAAATGTAAAGTATGAGCTATATAGACTACTGGGCCAGAAATTAGGAAGGCTTATCTTCCTGAGTTAAATCCAGTCTCCAACACTTACTAGTTATATGATTTTGGGTAAGTCATTTAACCTTGTTTGCCTCAGTTTTTTTCATCTGTAAAATGAGTTGGTGAATGAAATAACAAAGCACTCCAGTATTTCTGCCAAGAAAACTTTAAAATGGGATACTGAAGAGATGGATAGAACTGAAAATGACTAAGCAATATCAGCATAGATAATGTGGGATGGCTCTACATACTTGGCATAGTTTCCCAAGGAAGGAAAGGAAGGAGGGAGTTAAAAAGAAAGAGAGGGGGAGGCAGAGCCAAGATGGTGGAGAAGATTTTGTGAGCTCCCTTCTTCCCTCAATATCAATTAGTTAAATCAGCCTCAAAAATAATGCTGGACTGATAGAAACCACAAAGACTGGAAGCACGACTTACCAGCTGAAGAGAAACTGGAGTTTCAACAGAAAAGGTCGGTTCCCAGGGGAGGAAAAAAAAAGAGGCCAGCACAGACAGTTGTGTGCTGGCATACTGCGCTGATCGCACTGGGGAGAGCTCTGGGATCAGAGAAGCCACTGAGATAGAAGAATCTGGCACAGGCTGATAGCTCTTCTCTGCTTATAAAACAGCAGATCAGAAGAGTAACCAAGCCACTTTAAAATATAAAGCCAGATACTAGAACCACCCCAATCCGGAAGTGACCTAACAGATCTCGGCACTGCTGGTGCGGCCGACTTCGGCTGTCTGGGCCTTCACCTGGGAGTAGTTAAGAGCTTGAAAAGCAGGGACACGGCCCAAGGCAACATCTAATTCGCATAGTGCCTGGCTCGGCTGGAGGCTGTAGAACTCAGCCTGAGGAAGTCCCAGAGAAGCAGAACCTTTGAAACAGGGACCTCGGTTTCTGGGCAGACACTTCCAGTTTGAGTGCAGGGGCTTTTCACATCAGCTGCTGATATCCACGCCCCACGGGATGCATTGGCTGGGCTTTGTGTTGCCTTTACTGTTTGGTCTTAAACCTCAGGGAAGTCGCTAGGACACACAGCGGGGGTCCTTCACTGGGCAACCCTCATAGTGCAGCCACAGCCGTACTAATCACCCCTGAGGCACTTCCAGGGAGGGGGAGGGGAACTCTCTCCCAGAGCTATCTCTTAGCTCAGGTGCAGGAGCCACTGCATCCATCCGGTCTGGGAGGAAGCTGGTAAAGAAGTAAATAAATAAACTTCTTACTCCAGGGACAGATCCCAAAATATTTTTTAAATATGAGTAAAAAGCAAAAAAGAACTATTGATTCCTTCTACACAGAGAAAGAGCGGGTATCCAACCCCGAGTTAGTTAATACCTGCCCCCCATCACATAACTCTCTCCTAGAAGAGACTATTAAAAAGTTAAGAGAGTTTGAAGAAAAATGGGGAAAGGAAAGAGAAGCTATGATAGAGAATAACAACGTTCTGAAATTTGAGTTGGAAAAAATAAAGAATTCAGAAGAGTAATCAGGGAAGAATCAGGGAAACAAAATGTGAATTAGAAAAGGTTAAAAAATCACAGGAAAGTAAGATTTCTGAATTGGAAAAGATAAAAAATTCTCAAGAAAGTAGGATTTCTGAATTGGAAAAGATAAAAAAGTCTCAAGAAAATAGGATTTCTGAATTGGAAAAAGAAAATAATTCTCTTAAAAAAATAGGGAAATTGAAAAAATTTCAATAGAGCAAAATAATTCATTTAAAAACTCAGTTGGGCATATACAAAAAGAACTAAAAAATGTGAATGAAGAAAATAACTCCTTAAAAATCAGGACAGAACAAATAGAAATGAATGATTCATTGAGAACCCAAGAATCAGTCAAACAAAACAAAACAAAACAAAACAAAACAAAAAAATGAAAAGCTGGAGAATAACGTCAAATACTTACTGGGAAAATCTATAGACCTGGAAAATAGATCTAGGAGAGATAATCTGAGTATCATTGGACTTCCTGAAAACTATGACCAAAAAAAGAGCCTAGATTCTATTTTACAGGAAATCATCAAAGAGAACTGTCCAGAGATAATAGAAACAGAAGGGAAAATAGGCGTGGAAAGAATTCATCGAACACCTTCTGAAAAAGACCCTAAAAAAAAAAAAAAAACTCCATGGAATATTGTGGCTAAGCTGCAGAATTACCACTCAAAGGAAAGAATATTGCAAGCAGCTAGAAAAAAAATCAATTCAAATATCAAGGAGCCACAATAAGGGTCACTCAAGATCTGGCTGCCTCCACATTAAAAGATCGAAGGGCCTGGAACCTGATATTCTGAAAAGCAAAAGATCAAGGATTGCAACCAAGAATAAACTACCCAGCTAAGTTTAGCATCTTTTTCCATGGAAGAAGATGGTCATTCAATGAAATAGAGGAATTCCATATGTTTCTAAGAAAAAAAAAAACAGACTTAAACAAAAAATTTGATCTACATCCACAAGACTGAAGAGAAACAGAAAAAGGAAATGACCAGCAGGAGGAATACAGAGAGGATTGGAGAGACTTACATCAACAGATGCTGAGTGAAATGAATAGAACCAGAAGATCGCTGTACACTTCAATGTTGTATGAAGATGTATTCTGATGGAAGTGGATATCTTCAACATAAAGAAGATCCAACTCATTTCCAGTTGATCAATGATGGACAGAAACAACTACACCCAGAGAAGGAACATTGGAAATTGAATGTAAACTATTAGCACTACCCAGGTTACTTATACCTTCGGAATCTAATACTTAATGTGCAACAAGAAAATGGTATTTACACACATATATTGTATCTAGGTTATACTGTAACATATGTAAAATGTATGGGATTGCCTGTCATCAAGGGGAGGGAGTAGAGGGAGGGAGGGGATAATTTGGAAAAATGAATACAAGGGATAATGTTTTTAAAAAAATTACTCATGCATATATACTGTCAAAAAATTATAAATAAATAATTTTTTTTTAAAAATCTTAAAAAAAAGAGAGAGAGAGGAAGGAAAGGAGGGAAGACAGGCAGGAAGGCAGGAAGGGAGGCAGAAGGCAGGAAGGGAGGCAGAAGGCAGGAAAGAAAGAAGGAAGGCAGGAAAAAAAGCAGGAAGGCAAGAAGGCAGGAAGGGAGGTAGAAGGCAGGAAGGAAAGAAGGAAGACAGGAAGGCAGGGAGGGAAGGAGGGAGGAAGGAAAAACTCTTGTAACAAACATATAAAGTCAAGTAAAAGAAATTCTCATGTGAGACAGCTAGGTGACAATTGCCTAGAGTCAGGCAATGAATTTGGACTTAGGAGTGAAGATGGACAGGAATTTGAATTCAGTCTTCAAACTCTTTACTAGCTATAATACTCTCAAGAAATTACTTAACCTCTCAGCCTCAATTTATTCATCTGCCAAATAGAGATATCTAAGTCCCAGAATTGTTAAGAGAATCAAATGAGAAAATATCTGTAAATCACTTGGCTAATTTTAATAAAAAACTATTATTACATCCAAAAAGTTATGTCTTATTCTGCATCTATCACCTCTCTATCGAAAAGTGGATAGAAAGCTTCATCACTGTATTATGTATTCATAATTGGACACTTTATTGTTCAACTTCCCTCAATCTTTAAAAGCTGTTTTTATTTGCAATGTTATTATATAAATTGTTCATGTGGTTCTCCTCCTTTCTCTCTGCTTCAGTACAAACAGGCAAGAAGTTGCTTTCCCATTATATCAGAATGCTTCTCTTATGTTGGGGACTAATGGAAAAGAATTGGGGTAGAGGTGAGGGATTGTCCTGCAAGTCAGTAGGCAGACAACAAACTGAAAGAAACATAGAGAAAAGAAAGTGACCAGATGAAACTGAAATTTTCAGGATGGGGGTTGGGGAGAAGGCAGGAGAAGGGAGCAGAGAAGGGAAGCAAACTGGTTAGAAATTCTTTCCAGACTTAATAATCCTGAGAATTGTTAGTAACTAAAAAGAGGTTTCAGACATATGTTTTGTGTTGACAGTGGACCCTTATTTAAAACTAGCCCAACTAAAGAAGGGCTTGATTAAAAGAAGCAGTGCTTAAGTAGCTGTCGACTAACAGAGCCTGGCAAAAGCCACAGAATTCTCTCCATCCTTGTTGAACAAGAAAATGAGGGGAAAACAGAATCAACTCAGCTGGGCTGGTCTGCCCTCAATCCATCCAATTTGGGGGCAGTTCTAAGGAAACTAAATGTCTTATCTATTATAAAAACCATATGCTTCTCTCCCCCCTTCCCAAACCTGCAAATAAAGTAAATGGTTTTAGGTACTCTCACCCTGCTGGAGGGCACGGAAGGCCCAATATTCAGATATTCAGTAATAGCCTTAAAAATACTTGGAAAGGTTCAAAATGCCACTGGCAATTATTCCTGTCTGCAGTTCCATGTGAAATGACACAAGGGTGGAGAAAGTAGGGGTGAGGAGAAAGAATCAATATTTCATGAGACAGCTCAAATAATTTTCAGATTTCCCGAAATGAATCACTTCCTGTGAAAATTAGAGCCATTCAGAGGAAATGAGGCTAGAACAGGAAACAAAAGTATTTTAAACACGTGGGAAAGGAAAATTAAAGAAGAAAAAAAGTTGGTCTTTTTGGGCTGAGGGGCTAGGGGTGGGGAGAGCATTTTTATTCACCTTTGTTCTAAAGAAGGAAAGCAAATTGAGTTGGTTTCCCTGTCTGGTAGCATTCTCTACACATTTCCATAAAGCCAGGCAAGAAGAATGGGTATTTGCAAAAGATTTGGAAAGAGAAAATCTCTCTTTTTCTCCTTCCTTCCCTTCATTTTTCCCTCCCTCCCTCTCTATCTCTTCCTCTCTTCTTCTTTTTCTTTCTTGTTTCTTTTTTTCTTTCTTCTTTCCTCCTCTCTCTGTCTCTTTCTCTCTATATATCTCTGTCTCTCTGCCTCTATCTCTCTTCCACCTCCCTCTATCTATCTATCCATCTATCTATCTGTATGAGTGTTTAAATAAGAAATTAATATTTAATTTCAGTGATTTACTCTGGCCAAATGATCAGTTTTCAGAGATGGGGGTGAAAAGTACTGTCTCAAGCCAGGGAATGTTTGAACATGGTTCCATTCTTAAGATCTATTTCCTGTTTTTAAAAGGTCATTCCTGCATTTGATATTCTTTCAGAGACACTTGGGGATTTCTTAATGTGGACTTCCCCAGCTGACACAAGGATTTTCCCAAGGTGGCAGCTTTAGAGTGTCACAGATTACCACTTAAGGATTTTTTCCAGGGTCATGTTAGTTCAAGGTGGCAAACTGATGGCTTAATGATCAGATATTTTCCCAAAGAGAAGAAAAAAAAAAATCAAACTCATTCTCATCACATCTGGAAATGTGACACCAAGATCACTGACTAATCCATGAATGAAATAAAAATTATCTAAATGCATTGAATAGATTGGTATAATTAGAGTAGATTATGTTCTCTATGAAGCTCAAGTCTCCCATTTATAAGATGAGATCAGTTTTCTTTGTGGAATTGGTTAAAAGTAACTTGCAAATCTTTAGGTTCTATAGAAATGTGAGTTGTTTATCATAATTTAACTAAACTAACTGTTTATTACAAATACTGCCCATGGAGACATTCCATGAGTGTGTGCCACAGTAGCTAGATGTTATCATATAACAGGATGAAAACTTAGAAATTCAGTATGCTATGACAATGTCTTATAATAGAAAGAAAAATTAGAAGACTTAGAGAAAGACTGAAGGCTATAATCTAGTCTCTGCTATGAACTAATTCTAGGACTTGAGGTTAATCACTTGACTTTTCTAGGCCTCAGTTTACAAATATGTAAAATTAAAAGTCTAGATCAGAAGAGCTCTAGAGTCAATTTTAAATCCTGTTGTATCTTTGTTTCTAAGAATTTCACCACATATATTCCTTTACCTTCCAGAATATCAGTATTCCAGGTCTTCTGATCCTTTATTGAAAATGCTGCTCAAAGTAGTGAACTGAACCAACTACACCCAGCAAAAGAACTCTAGGAGATGATTATGAACCACTACATTGAATTCCCAATCCCTCTAATTTTGTCCACCTGCATTGTGGATTTCCTTCACAGGCTAATTGTACAGTATTTCAAAGTCTGATTCTTTTTGTTCAGCAAAACAACTGTTTGGACATGTATATTGTATTTAATTTATGTTCTAACATATTTAACATGTATTGCTCAATGTGCCATCTGGGGGGGGGGGAGAGGAGGGGAAAAATTAGAACAAAAGATTTGACAATTGTCAATGTTGAAAAATTACCCATGCATATACCTAGTAAATAAAAACTATAAAAATATTTTTTAAAAATGCTGCTCAATCTCAGATAATTGTGACTGTGGCTTCTTATTATCTGAATTGTTTATTTCTGGAAACTTGTGGTATTTTTGCCTTAATTATAGTATGGGTTTTTTCTACAATATTTCTTGGAGTTTTCCTTTTAGTATCTCTTTCAGAAGATAATAGATAAATCCTTTCAATAATTAAGATGCCCTCTGATTCTAGAATAGCAAGACAGTTGTCTTTGATACCTTGAAAGATGCAAGTTGGTTGTTTTTCCAATGAGATATTTTACATTTTCTTTTATTTTTTTTCATTCTTTTTAGTTTGTTTGACTGATTCCTGATGTCTCAATGAAACATTATTTCCATTTGCCCAATTGTAGTTTTTGATGTATGATTTTCTTCAGTTAGCTTTTGTACCTCTTTTTCATTTGATTAATTCTACTTTTAAAGGTATTATTTTCTTCAGTTGATTTTGTCCTTCCTTTTCCAAGTTGTTGACTCTCTTTTACATACCTCTAACTTCTTTTGCCATTTTTCTGCTATCTCTCTTATCTGATTAAAAAAAATTGATAATTCCCAAACCTAGAAACTTAATAAACCTATGATGTCACTTGTAAGCTATGCCATTGTAGAAATTCATTGTTCTTAAAAAGAAACAGCTTAAAGTACATATCATGAGTCCAATTGAAGTTAAATAGATAATGAATCTACCTTCTTGATTATTGTAGAATAATCAGTGCTGGACAGGGTATCATTCACAAAGGGGAAAGTTTAATTTCAAATGTAAAATGACAGACAATGAAAGCTAGTGCTTCTTCCTTGGCCCTTTATTGTCCAAATATCTAATCTACCTACATATCCCAATGGTAGAAAAATAGCTTCTGTGTCTTCAGTCTTGAATCCTGGGAAACTCAATGTGAATAGATCCCAGATAATCAATAATGTGGTCTCTGTAGTGGGCTTCAACATTTTTTGTAATCACAGGGTTGTGGTAAAGAAAGCAGTTTAGAGTTTTCCAAGGTCCATGGAATGAAGAGCTGTTGTGATTATTATTAATAGTTAATGACAGGAATTCTCTGAATATTCACAATTTATCCCTCACAATATTCACACATTTTTTGAAGGAGAGAATTCACAGAAATATAGGAAGTTGTCCTTATAATATGTCCAGAGTACAGAACTTGAAGTCAGAAGACATGGATTGAATAAAGTTTTACTTCTGATAGTTACTAGCTTGTGACTTTAGGTAATCAATAAATTTTTCTGAATTTCAGTTTCCCTATCTGTAAAGTGAGGATAATAATAGGAGTATTACCTACCTTTCAAGAGGCAATTTTAAGTGTTTGGTAAAACTTAAAGCATTATAGAAATGCAAGTTCTTGTTGTTGTTACAATTAATTTAGTTCTTGTTACAATGCAGTTGGAGGAGGGAAGAGAGACAAGATTGACATCTAAATAGTAAATGCATCAAACTGCATAAAACAAAACTGAATATAATCAAATTAAGTTAAAAAACCAGGTAAGTACTTAGCATGTAGCAGGTACTCTATATGCTAGGTAATATACTGGAGAATGAAATGGCAAACGACTCTACTATCTTTGTCAAGAAAATTCCATGAATAGTGCTAAATGATAAAAGATATAACATTGGGAGATAAACCCTCAGATCAGGTCCAATGTGCTACTGGTGAAGAGAAGAGGATAACTCCAAGTAGCTCCAGTACTAATGAAGTGACTAGGCCAAAGCCATAAGAAAGCTTAACTGTGTATGTGACTGATGATGAAGGAAAATCCAGAGCTGTAAAGATCAATATTGAATAGGAACCTGAAATGTAAGCTCTATGAATGAAGATATCACTGGATGTGGTCAAACAGAAGATGGAAAGATTAAATATCAACCTCTTTGGTGTCAGTGAACTTAAAGGGATAAAAGTGGATAAATTTAATTCAGGTGATCACTATATATACAACTGTAGACAAGCATTCCTTAGAAGAGGAATTATTGATTCATGATCAATATAAAGAATAAGAAAAGTAGAATTGTGGTGTAAAGTCACAACTGACAGAATGATACGTTTGAATCCATGGTAAACCATTCAACATCACAGTAATAAAGAATATATTCCAACAACTGATGCTAAAGAGGCCAAACTTGATCAGTTCTATGAAAATCTATAACATCTTCTATAAATGACACAAAAAAATGTCATATTCATCATAGATGATTGATATACTAAAGGAAATCAAAAAATAAATAGGATAACAAGCAAGTTTGGCCTTGGAGTATAAAATGAAGTAGGGCAAAGTAAGAGAGTTTTGCCAATATAATTCTCTGGTTAATAAATACTATTTTTCAGCAACACAAAATGTTACTCTCTACATGGATATCACGAAATGGTAAATATAGAAATCAAACTGATTATATTCTTTGTAGCCAAAAGTGGAAAAGGTATAAACATTCAGTTAAAACAAGACCCCATCTCTCTGTGGATCAGATCAAGAGATTCTTATTGTAAAGTTCAGATTTAAATTGAAAAAAGTAGGGGAAACCATCAGATAGAGATAACCTAATTAACATCCCTTATGAATATTAAGTGGAGATGATTAGATCTGGTAGAGCATTTGAAGAACTACAGTTTGCAATATTGTAGAGGAACTAGCAGCAAAAAAAAAAAAAAAAAAAATCTGAAGAAAAAGAATAGCAAGAAAGCAAAATGTCTGATGGGGCTTTACAAATATCTGAGAAAAGAAAAAAAGGGAAAGAAGAAAGGGGAAGACATACTCAAATCAATTCAGAAATCAAGAGAATGGCAAAAAGAGATAAAAAGGTTTTCTTAAGTGAGCAGTGTAAAGGCATACAAGAAAATAATGGAATGAGAAGGTATCCCTTCAAGGAAATTAGAGATATTAATGGAATATTTCATGCAAAAATGGGCATGATAAAAAACAACAATGGTGGGAACTTAAGCAGAAGAGATTAAGAAGTACAAAAACACACATAAGAACTATACAAGAAAAATCTTAACATTCCTGACAACCATGGTGGTGTGATTACTGCTCTAGATATATATATTCTGAAGAATGAGAGACATTGCTAATTAAAATTAAGTTTAGCCAAGGTGATAGAATTCTTTTTGCGTTATTTAAAACCCCAAAAGATGATGTTAAAAGTGCTGTACTCAAATGGATAGAGCACCAGCTCTGAAGTCAGGAGGACTTGAGTTTAAATCTGACCTCAGACACTTAACGCTTCCTAAGCAAGTCATTTAATCCCAATTGCCTCAGGAAAATAAAAAAAAGTACTGTACTCAATACACCAGAAAATTTGGTAAACTCAGTCAGGGTCACTAGAGTAAAAAAAAAAAAAAAAAAAATCAGTTTGTGTCCCAATTCTAAAGAAGGGCAATGCTCAGAAATGTTCAGATTACTGAACAATCACATGCTTAAGATTCTGCAATTTAGGTGTCAGCAATATGTAAACTGAGAGCAGGTGGGTTTTTGAAGAGGCAAAAAAACTAGAAACCAAATTGCCAACATTTGCTGTTCTATGTAAAAAGCAAAAAAAGTTCCAGAAAACCATCAACTTTGAAACATTTGCTTTTGCTTCCTTGCCTATACTAAAGTCTTTGACCATGTGGATCACACCAAAATGTAGATCCTCTAAGAGATGAGAATTCTAAATCATCATATATGTCTATTTTTCAGCAACACAAAATGTTACTCTCTACATGGATATCACGAAATGGTAAATATAGAAATCAAACTGATTATATTCTTTGTAGCCAAAAGTGGAAAAGGTATAAACATTCAGTTAAAACAAGACCCCATCTCTCTGTGGATCAGATCAAGAGATTCTTATTGTAAAGTTCAGATTTAAATTGAAAAAAGTAGGGGAAACCATCAGATAGAGATAACCTAATTAACATCCCTTATGAATATTAAGTGGAGATGATTAGATCTGGTAGAGCATTTGAAGAACTACAGTTTGCAATATTGTAGAGGAACTAGCAGCAAAAAAAAAAAAAAAAAAAATCTGAAGAAAAAGAATAGCAAGAAAGCAAAATGTCTGATGGGGCTTTACAAATATCTGAGAAAAGAAAAAAAGGGAAAGAAGAAAGGGGAAGACATACTCAAATCAATTCAGAAATCAAGAGAATGGCAAAAAGAGATAAAAAGGTTTTCTTAAGTGAGCAGTGTAAAGGCATACAAGAAAATAATGGAATGAGAAGGTATCCCTTCAAGGAAATTAGAGATATTAATGGAATATTTCATGCAAAAATGGGCATGATAAAAAACAACAATGGTGGGAACTTAAGCAGAAGAGATTAAGAAGTACAAAAACACACATAAGAACTATACAAGAAAAATCTTAACATTCCTGACAACCATGGTGGTGTGATTACTGCTCTAGATATATATATTCTGAAGAATGAGAGACATTGCTAATTAAAATTAAGTTTAGCCAAGGTGATAGAATTCTTTTTGCGTTATTTAAAACCCCAAAAGATGATGTTAAAAGTGCTGTACTCAAATGGATAGAGCACCAGCTCTGAAGTCAGGAGGACTTGAGTTTAAATCTGACCTCAGACACTTAACGCTTCCTAAGCAAGTCATTTAATCCCAATTGCCTCAGGAAAATAAAAAAAAGTACTGTACTCAATACACCAGAAAATTTAGTAAACTCAGTCAGGGTCACTAGAGTAAAAAAAAAAAAAAAAAATCAGTTTGTGTCCCAATTCTAAAGAAGGGCAATGCTCAGAAATGTTCAGATTACTGAACAATCACATGCTTAAGATTCTGCAATTTAGGTGTCAGCAATATGTAAACTGAGAGCAGGTGGGTTTTTGAAGAGGCAAAAAAACTAGAAACCAAATTGCCAACATTTGCTGTTCTATGTAAAAAGCAAAAAAAGTTCCAGAAAACCATCAACTTTGAAACATTTGCTTTTGCTTCCTTGCCTATACTAAAGTCTTTGACCATGTGGATCACACCAAAATGTAGATCCTCTAAGAGATGAGAATTCTAAATCATCATATATGTCTATTTTTCAGCAACACAAAATGTTACTCTCTACATGGATATCACGAAATGGTAAATATAGAAATCAAACTGATTATATTCTTTGTAGCCAAAAGTGGAAAAGGTATAAACATTCAGTTAAAACAAGACCCCATCTCTCTGTGGATCAGATCAAGAGATTCTTATTGTAAAGTTCAGATTTAAATTGAAAAAAGTAGGGGAAACCATCAGATAGAGATAACCTAATTAACATCCCTTATGAATATTAAGTGGAGATGATTAGATCTGGTAGAGCATTTGAAGAACTACAGTTTGCAATATTGTAGAGGAACTAGCAGCAAAAAAAAAAAAAAAAAAATCTGAAGAAAAAGAATAGCAAGAAAGCAAAATGTCTGATGGGGCTTTACAAATATCTGAGAAAAGAAAAAAAGGGAAAGAAGAAAGGGGAAGACATACTCAAATCAATTCAGAAATCAAGAGAATGGCAAAAAGAGATAAAAAGGTTTTCTTAAGTGAGCAGTGTAAAGGCATACAAGAAAATAATGGAATGAGAAGGTATCCCTTCAAGGAAATTAGAGATATTAATGGAATATTTCATGCAAAAATGGGCATGATAAAAAACAACAATGGTGGGAACTTAAGCAGAAGAGATTAAGAAGTACAAAAACACACATAAGAACTATACAAGAAAAATCTTAACATTCCTGACAACCATGGTGGTGTGATTACTGCTCTAGATATATATATTCTGAAGAATGAGAGACATTGCTAATTAAAATTAAGTTTAGCCAAGGTGATAGAATTCTTTTTGCGTTATTTAAAACCCCAAAAGATGATGTTAAAAGTGCTGTACTCAAATGGATAGAGCACCAGCTCTGAAGTCAGGAGGACTTGAGTTTAAATCTGACCTCAGACACTTAACGCTTCCTAAGCAAGTCATTTAATCCCAATTGCCTCAGGAAAATAAAAAAAAGTACTGTACTCAATACACCAGAAAATTTGGTAAACTCAGTCAGGGTCACTAGAGTAAAAAAAAAAAAAAAAAAAATCAGTTTGTGTCCCAATTCTAAAGAAGGGCAATGCTCAGAAATGTTCAGATTACTGAACAATCACATGCTTAAGATTCTGCAATTTAGGTGTCAGCAATATGTAAACTGAGAGCAGGTGGGTTTTTGAAGAGGCAAAAAAACTAGAAACCAAATTGCCAACATTTGCTGTTCTATGTAAAAAGCAAAAAAAGTTCCAGAAAACCATCAACTTTGAAACATTTGCTTTTGCTTCCTTGCCTATACTAAAGTCTTTGACCATGTGGATCACACCAAAATGTAGATCCTCTAAGAGATGAGAATTCTAAATCATCATATATGTCTATTTTTCAGCAACACAAAATGTTACTCTCTACATGGATATCACGAAATGGTAAATATAGAAATCAAACTGATTATATTCTTTGTAGCCAAAAGTGGAAAAGGTATAAACATTCAGTTAAAACAAGACCCCATCTCTCTGTGGATCAGATCAAGAGATTCTTATTGTAAAGTTCAGATTTAAATTGAAAAAAGTAGGGGAAACCATCAGATAGAGATAACCTAATTAACATCCCTTATGAATATTAAGTGGAGATGATTAGATCTGGTAGAGCATTTGAAGAACTACAGTTTGCAATATTGTAGAGGAACTAGCAGCAAAAAAAAAAAAAAAAAAAAAATCTGAAGAAAAAGAATAGCAAGAAAGCAAAATGTCTGATGGGGCTTTACAAATATCTGAGAAAAGAAAAAAAGGGAAAGAAGAAAGGGGAAGACATACTCAAATCAATTCAGAAATCAAGAGAATGGCAAAAAGAGATAAAAAGGTTTTCTTAAGTGAGCAGTGTAAAGGCATACAAGAAAATAATGGAATGAGAAGGTATCCCTTCAAGGAAATTAGAGATATTAATGGAATATTTCATGCAAAAATGGGCATGATAAAAAACAACAATGGTGGGAACTTAAGCAGAAGAGATTAAGAAGTACAAAAACACACATAAGAACTATACAAGAAAAATCTTAACATTCCTGACAACCATGGTGGTGTGATTACTGCTCTAGATATATATATTCTGAAGAATGAGAGACATTGCTAATTAAAATTAAGTTTAGCCAAGGTGATAGAATTCTTTTTGCGTTATTTAAAACCCCAAAAGATGATGTTAAAAGTGCTGTACTCAAATGGATAGAGCACCAGCTCTGAAGTCAGGAGGACTTGAGTTTAAATCTGACCTCAGACACTTAACGCTTCCTAAGCAAGTCATTTAATCCCAATTGCCTCAGGAAAATAAAAAAAAGTACTGTACTCAATACACCAGAAAATTTGGTAAACTCAGTCAGGGTCACTAGAGTAAAAAAAAAAAAAAAAAAAATCAGTTTGTGTCCCAATTCTAAAGAAGGGCAATGCTCAGAAATGTTCAGATTACTGAACAATCACATGCTTAAGATTCTGCAATTTAGGTGTCAGCAATATGTAAACTGAGAGCAGGTGGGTTTTTGAAGAGGCAAAAAAACTAGAAACCAAATTGCCAACATTTGCTGTTCTATGTAAAAAGCAAAAAAAGTTCCAGAAAACCATCAACTTCGAAACATTTGCTTTTGCTTCCTTGCCTATACTAAAGTCTTTGACCATGTGGATCACACCAAAATGTAGATCCTCTAAGAGATGAGAATTCTAAATCATCATATATGTCTCCTGAGGAGCCTTTGTGTGGGCCAAGAAACAAGAGTTAGGACTGAATATGGAACAACTGCTTAGTTTAAAATTGGAAAAGTACTATGACAAGACTGTATGTTGTTATTTATTTAACATATGCAGAGTTCATCATGCAAAATGCTAGGCTGGATGAATCAAAAATCAGAATAAAGATTTCCAGGAGAAATATCAACAATCTTATATATGTAGACCATATCACTCTGTTAGCAGATTATTCCTTGGAAGGAAAACTATGACAAATCTAAGCAGCATACTAAAAAGTAGACATCACTTTCCTGCCAAAGACATGGTGAAAGGTATCATTTTTCTATTAGTGATGTATATTACTATGGACTATATACAGATAAATAGATAAATAGATAGGTAGATAGATAGATAGATAGATAGATAGATAGATAGATAGATGAGAGACAGAGACATAGAGACATGGAGATGTATACAGAGACAGAGACTATATGGAAGGCTGAACACTTTCAAATTGTGATACTAGAAAAGATTTTTGAGAGTCCCTTGATAGCTAGGAGATCAAATAAATCAATACTTAAAATAAATTTATTCAGACTATTCACTGGAAGGTCAAATATTAAAGCTGAAGCCTAAGTATTTTGTCCACATCATATGATATGACTCATTGGAAAAGACCCTGATTTGGGGGAAAGCGGAAGACAAAAGTAGAAGGGGACAAGAGAATGAATTAATAGATAGTGTCATAGAAACAATGAACATGAAATTGGACAGACCTCAAGAAATACTGAAGAATAAAAAGGCCTGGTATGCTATGTTCTATGGAGTCATGAAGAGTCAGACATAATTGAATAACTGAACAACAATTATGTATGCTAAGGATATTTTTTAAAAAGACAAAAATTGAGTGTCTGCCCTCAAGCTGTATACATTCTAATGGGAGAGATAATATATAAACAGTTAAGCAGATATACATATATACAGAGTAAAGGAAAGGCCCTCTGAAATTTTAAAGAAGGGAAAGGGACCTGTATGTGCAATAAGGTTTGTGGCAGCTCTCTTTGTAGTGGCCAGAAACTGGAAACTGAGTGGATGCCCATCAACTGGGGAATGGCTGAATAAATTGTGGTATATGAATGTTATAGAATATTATTGTTCTATAAGAAATGGACAGCAGGATGATTTCAGAAAGGCCTGGAGTGACTTACGGTGAACTAATGCTAAATTAAATGAGCAGCACCAGGAGATCATTATAAACTTCAACAACAATACTATATGATGATCAATTCTGATGGATGTGGCCATCTTCAACAATGAGATGAACCAAATCAGTTCCAAAAGAGCAGTGATGAACTGAACCAGCTACACCCAGCAAAAGAACTCTGGGAGATGACTGTGAACCACTATGTAGAATTCCCAATCCCTCTATTTTTTTTCCGCCTGCATTTTTTATTTCCTTCACAGGCTAATTGTACATTATTTCAAAGTCCAATTCTTTTTGTACAACAAAATAATGTTTGGACATGCATACATATATTGTATTTAAATTATACTTTAACATATTTAACATATATTGGTCTACCTGCCATCTGGGGTAGGGAATGAGGGGAAGAAGAGGAAAAGTTGGAACAAAAGGTTTTTGCAACTGTCAATGCTAAAAAATTACCCATGCATATATCCTGTAAATAAAAAGTTATAATAAAAAAAAGGAAAGTAAATTGACATACTGTAAATAATATTACAGCATGTAAATGTATATATTATAAATATCATGGGAATAATAACATAGATGACCTTTCTATAGGTTTATAAAATGTTTATTAACTTAATTTTCATTGTACCAAACTTATTCTTATTGTCAGTCATTGTGGTAGGATATACAGAGTACAGAGCTTGGAGTCCAGAAACCTGGGAAAATCACTGAATTCCTTGACTTCTCAGCACCTCCTAGGACTTTTTTTTTTTTAATTAAAGTCAGTCATCTGTTTTTAGTGGAGGAAGTTTTTTATGCTGAGAAAGTGACAGATAGTTCGTGAATACCAAATACTTACATTAACATGTTATATAATTCCCCTCTTTCCACCCCACTCCATGAAAAATGTAAGTTTCTTGAAAGAAGAAATTATTATGTTCAACCTAGAGGCCCTGAGTTGAAAGTTTTTTTTTATATAGCCTTTGGCAAATAACTTAACTGTTATGCTTATTTTATGACCTTTGGTAAATAACATAACTATCCTGGGCTCATTTTCTTAAAGTATAAAGGGTTAAAGATAAAGTAAGGGTGTTAGTGTAGTTGGCTTCTGAGATCACTGCCTATGATCCATTTGATTTCCCATTGCCTAGGATGCAACATGGTATAGTTCCAGGGCATCTTCAAGTTTTTCTATTCATGTCCCCTTTTCTTCAGAGAAACTTTTACATTACCCCAGATATATAGGTATATAAAATATAGGTATACAAATCAAACATTTAACAAAAATAAACCATAATTTCACAATGTCCACATTCAGTTACAAGATGACAAATGGAGTGAAACCACAATTTATGAAGCTGAGGGATAGCAGATATAGAGCTGTCAGAAAGTCTGAACAAACTGGATTCAAATCTTACCTTAGATTCATCCTAAATTGTGACCTTGGACTAAATTGTGAGCTCTAACCTTCTTAGTGTCCCTTTGCAACTCATAAATTAAGATCATAAATTACAGATCCAGTTTTACCAACTCATTGGTAAAGGGACTTTGCTCACTAGGAGTTTCCTACCCTGATAAAAACACAGATCAGGTCAAAAGAAAAATCTCTATTGTATAGAGATAAGACCTATACACATGTTTGTTGAATTGAGGCAACTACATCTCATTTGATACTCACCAAAACCCTGTGAAGAAAGTAGCATAAAGTTTTATTATTCTTGTTTTACATTTGAAGATTGCAAGGTTCCAGGTGGCGAATGTCACATAGTCATGATGTCTACAGAGGAGCTCAAGTAGAAACCTTTATCTTTATTTGTTTAGCCCTGCACTTACCTTACAAGCTTCATTGCTTGAGTTAGGCTCCAAATCCAGTGTCCTTGCACACTGAGGTCAGGCAATTTGCTGGAGAACCAATATAATTCTGTATTTTTTTTTTCCTACACTAAAAGTAAAGCTGTCTTCCCCTCTCTCCTGGGAGCTGAAGAGGGAACCAAGTTTTCCTAAAGGCATGGAGCATTATTATACAATAAGGAAACACTGAAGCTACTTATGGTTCAAGTGTGGAGATGCTAAAATAAACTTTCCACTTCTAGATATTTTGTTTCAGATTCACATTTCATCCACATTCTCTGAACACTCATTCAAGAGCCAGATTCTTGCCTAAAATGACAGGAACACTTCCAAATAGTGGCCACAAGAGGGAGCTTTGATGTCAGGTGTTGATTGCTCCATGACTAAGAAGATTTCATTGTTTCTTCAGTCAAAGAGGAAAGTACTTTTCCAAAAGTTTTCAGTGAATCTGTGCTGGACTTTATGAGGGTTTCTAAACTGAGGATATACAGTCACTGCACTCATCACATTAGAACTACTTTTTTTTTTTTTTTTAACATTGAAAAGATAAATATTCAACTAGAAAGAGATCTGTAACTAATTTTTTCATAAACTAAGTCACATGTGTTGAAACAATATGGTAAATCCAGGGTAATTGCCTATTATAAGCATGAAACTTGGAAAACATTAAATAGGAGCTGAGGCATCTTCTTCAGGGCTGTCCTTTCAACATGGCTTAGGACACCCTAGAACCTGTCAGGACTGGCCCTTATTGTCAAGTTGGAAAATTCTGTGTTCAGGGAACTGTCTCCTCTTGGTGCCACCAAATTGGTACTCTTCTGTTGTCCAGAATGGCTCACTAAACCCTCATTATCTCACCAATTTATCTCCCCAGTCAAAATTTATTCTTTATTCCTCAGTGGAACCCCTAGGTCTTAAATCCAAACTTTGGCTCAACTACTACAACTATGTGGCCATGGGCAAATCTGTAGGCCTGTTTCCAAATCTTCAAAATGAGGGAGTTGGGTTAGATTTTTGATCTCTAAAGTCCCTTCTAGCTCTAAATCTTAGGATTCTATGATTAGATAGGTGCCTTTTGAGGCCCTCTCTTTACTTTTCAAAAGTGACAAGACAAAAGGTTATCTGATAAACTAACCAGCAGCTGAGGTGTGGATGACAGATAATGGGATGATGTGTTTATCCTTCAGGGGTATTTGCATTTTAACCAGGGCCTGGTAGAGACAAAATAGCTTTCTAATTGTTGGGTGTGTATTGTTTGGTGTTTTTTTCTTTTTTCTTTTTTACTTTTTTTCTCCCCTCTCCAATCATTATCAAGTGAAAGTTTTGAGACATAGAAAAAATACTAGCTGTACCTAAGTCCTAATGGTGACTAGGTGGTGCTGTAGTGTAGTTCACAGAATTTAAAGCTCAACTCAAACAATTAACCTGAGTCACTTGGGAAAGTCATTAACTTCTGCCTGCCTCAGTTTCCTCATCTGTAAAATGATAACAGTAACACCTATCTTCCTGTATTGTGAGGATTAAATGAAATATTTATAAAAAGTTTAATATATTTCCTGGTACCTAGTAGTACTTAATAAATGCCTATTTCCTTCCTTTTTTCCCGTTTTGTTTCTTACATGTTAGTTATTATGATCATGAGCAAAATATGTCACCTAATTGATCCTCATTTTCTTTATTTGTAAAATGTAGATATCTATTCTTACATTAACTTGACAGGTCAGGTATAAGAAAAGTGATTCATCAACTTTAAAATTACCCTGCTATCACTGATGCTGAATGAAATGAGTAGAACCAAGTTGTATACTTCAACAACAATACTATATGATGATCAATTCTGATGGATGTGGCCATTTTCAACAATGAGATGAACCAAATCAGTTCCAATAGAGCAGTAATGAACTGAACCAGCTATACCCAGCAAAAGAACTCTGGGAGATGACTATGAACCACTACATAGAATTCCCAATCCCTCTAATTTTGTCCACCTACACTTTGGATTTTCTTCACAGGCTAATTGTACACCATTTCAAAGTCTGATTCTTTTTGGACAGCAAACTGTCCAAAAACAACTGTTTGGTCATGTATACATATATTGTATTTAATTTATACTTTAACATATTGAACATGTATTGGTCAACCTGCCATCTTGGGGGGGGGGGAGGAGGGAAAAAATTAAAACAAAAGTTTTGGCAATTGTCAATGTTGTAAAATTATCCATGCATATATCTAGTAAATAAAAACTATTAATAAAAAAAAAAAATTACCCTGCTATCCTGGGTCCTTTAAATCACATCACAGAGTAGAAAGTTATTCTGCCTCTAGGTAAGTGGGCCTGAAAACAGCCATTTTCAGGGACATTACTATCAATGAAAAGTTCACTTAAATTGTGTGAAACCTTGTAATTGCTTTAGTAATATTCTTCTCTCCCTGCCTTTGCTCACACTGTGCCCTACTTGTAGAATAATCTTCCTTTCCTCCTTTATACCATTAATTGCTGCCATTAATCCTTTAATGCCAAACTCAAAAGCTGTCTTCTCTAGAAAGTCTACTATGATCTATTCAGGATACAATGGCTTAACTGGATGCCCTCTCCTTTGACTTCACAAAGCACTTTGTTTTTAACTCAATGATGTATACTAATGTATTATTTTATTTGATAAAGGAGTTTGGTATATTCTTCCATTCAGAGAAAAAAAAAAACAAAAAAAAAAAAACAAGTGGATGAAGAAAGTCTATTGCCCAGATTTCATCATGTATTTGAAGGGAGTTTGTGCAACAATAAAAATATCCAGGGCAAACAATACAGATGGACAACAAAGTTGGACCCAAAGTTGAACATGAGGAGATTATTATAGAAAATCACAAAGATAGTTTCCTGATCCCCAGATTTCCATGAAAGTTTTGAACACTTGTTTTTTTTTTTTCAATTTTCAAGTTAATTTTGAAAAATAACCCAAGATTTAGCAATTTTTACATGAAATGATTAGACTTGAAATATGATATTCTAAATAGTAAAGAAGCAAGGATTACAACCAAGAATCAGCTATCCAGCAAAATAGAGTATAATCTTTCAGGGGGTGAGGAATGGATATTTAATGAAATAGAGGACTTTCTAGGATTCCTGATGAAAAGACCAAAGCTAAATAGAAAATATGACTTTCAAATACAAGAATCAAGAGAAGCATGAAAAGGCAAGCAGGAAAGATAAATTATCAATTCCTACATGGGAAGATGATACTTGTAACTCCCAATAACTTTATCATTATTAAAACAATTAGAAGTATGCATAAAGGGAGAACATGGGTATGAGTTGACTATGATGGAATGATATCTTAAAAAAAAAAAAAAAAAAAAAAAAAAACAAGAGTCAAAAAGAGGGATACACTGATAGAAAGAAAAGGTAGAATGGGGTCAATTTTTTCACATAAGATAGGTACAGATGTGCTGGAGGTAGACAATGCTTGAACCTCATTTTCATTGCAATTGGCTAAAAGAGGGAATAACATACACAAACAACTAGGTATAAAAATATCTTTCCTTACAGGAAAGGGCATGAGAGAAGTGGCCAGGGTTGATAGAGATGAGGGCAGATTAAGAGAGGAAATGGTCAGAAGCAAAACAATTTTGAGAGGAGACAATGTGAAAGGAGAGAGAAGAATAAGTGAGAAGAAAAGTAGGATGAAGGGAAATACACAGTAATAATTGTAAAAGAAAAATTTACAGCAAATTTATCTGATAAAAAACAAATATCTCAAATATAGAGAGAACTGAAAGGAGAAATTTATAAGAATATAAGTCATTCTCCAACTGATACATGGTTAAAGGGTAAATGGGCCAGAAGAACAAATCAAAGCTCTTTATGGTCATATGAAAAAATACCCTAAATTACTATTGATGTGTTGTTGTTCAGTCACTTTAGTGGTATCTCATTCTTCATAATACCATTTGGGGTTTTCTTGGCAAAGATGCTAGAATGGTTTGCCATTTCCTTCTCTAGTTCATTTTTACAGATGAGGAAACTAAGGTAACCAAGGTTAAATGACAATCTACATTCAGACTCTAGTTCTTTCTCTGGATGTGGCAAAGATAACTTTCTGTTAGGAAAACCTGAATTCTAGTGTGATACCTACTGACATACATGTCCCAGTCTACCATTTACACCCTCAATTCTCCTTAAGACAATAAATAAGGGCTCAGTGTTCAATATGTAACATGAATGAATGCTCTGCATTGATGACATCAGATTCTGGATTAAAGATAAATATGCTCATCTGTGTCACATGTCCTCTACTAAAGAGGCAACTTGGCACACCAGATATAGCTGCTAACTAGGGGTTAGAAAGACCAGGGATCAAATCCTACTTCTGATACTTAACTAGCTATGTGAAACTGGAGAAGTCAATAAACTTTTCTATAGCTTGGCTAACTACCTGGAACTATCTTATTAAGTCACAGCAGGCCACAGTCTGCCTTAGTTGAGGAAGTTTATCCCCTGGAAATTCCCCAGACTGAGGAAATCACTCATCCTTTTTTCCTTCTAGACTCCAGAGATAGTGACCAATTCCTACGCAAATTTTGTAATTCAATCAACACACTGGTACACGGCACACAGTAGCCATTTAAATACTTGTTGAAATGAAAAGAATACTTGTTGCTTTCCCCAAAGTAACTGAATTCAGTCTATATCCTGAGAAATTGCATGTAAATTGGATTGGGTAATCATAAAATCCTGAAGGGAAATAATTTCAGGGGTTATCTAGTTTGCTCTCCATCAAATAAATGTGTCTCTTTTCCAACATCCCAGAAAATGGCTATCAAGAATCTTAACAAATAAGTCCAGGAATAGGGAATTCACTTCATCACAAAGTTACATTATCAAATCAACTCACTGGGGGCAAAATCTCCCTTGCTTTCTTTTGGGTTGGAAATCTATTTCTTAGTAACTTTTACTCACTAGTAAGCACTGATGCCTTCCATGCAAAACCAAGTTCAGAATTTCCCTGGCTTGAGGCAAATTTAAGGTAAATTGAGCTTTGTTCAGAGGCTAGCCCCCTCTTGTGGGTGTGTCTCCCAATCAAACAATACTAATCACTTAACTATCAGCTTTTTCAAAGAACTAAAATTTTAAATGCCCTTGAATTGAGCTGGCTGAAAAACTTCAATGAATAAGCTTTTAAGAAAGTTTTTTAATAGGAAAAAAAAAATATGTATATATATATGTATATATATATATATATATATATATATATATATATATATATATATATATTCATCAGTAAGCTAAGAATTTCTTATATCCATGAATCATGGGGTACAGCCATTTCCAAATTAAAACTAAGGATCAACCAAAGTACAAAGGAAAATAATATGGCAATGTGAGTAGACTGAAGCATATAAGAAATAAATAATTAGAACAAAAGGAAAGGAGGCCATTAAAGATATAAAGATATGTATAACATGTGAATACATATATATATATTTATACATATACATATATATGCATATATACATATATAGATGGATGGATATGAAAAAGAAAATGGACTGAAGACATGGCAAGAGTAAGGGATCACCAAGGGCCAGTCCGTCAATTCCCCTTGTATTGTTCTGTTAAGATGAAAGAAGGAAAAATCACCAGCATTCGGGGAAGAGTGGAGAGGAAGGAGTTCTTGTCACAGGCATAACATCATAGAATCAGACTTAGAATTAAAAAATGATCCTTTAAATTATCTAGTCAGGGGAGGAATACAGAGAGGCCTGGAGAGACTTAAATCAACTGATGCTGAGTGAAATGAGCAGAACCAGAAGATCACTGTACACTTCAACAACAATACTGTATGAGGATGTATTCTGATGGAAGTGAAAATCTTCAACATAAAGAAGATCCAACTCACTTCCAGTTAATCAATGATGGACAGAGGTAGCTACACCCAGAGAGGAAGCACTGGGAAGTGAATGTGAGTTGTTAGCACTAATATCTGTCTGCCCAGGTTGCATGTACCTTCGGATTCTAATGTTTATTGTGCAACAAGAAAATGATATTCACACACATGTATTGTACCTAGACTATATTGTAACACATGTAAAATGTATGGGATTGCCTGTCATCGGGGGGAGGGAATAGAGGGAGGGGGGGTAATTTGGAAAAATGAATACAAGGGATAATATTATAAATATATATATATATATATAATAAAAAAAAATTTAAAAAAAAATTATCTAGTCAGGGAATTAAGTGGCACAGTGAATGGAGCACAGGGTCTATAGTATGGAAGATTCACTATCCTTAATGGACAGTGTTCAAATTTGTCTCAGATGAGTTCTAGCTGTATGACCCTAGGCAAGAATCCTAACTGCCCCAAAATAAAAGTGTTAAGTGTGATGAGGTCAGGAAATACACTAGTCCTAGATGGATAGATTCAAGAGTTATTTACACAAAGATCATAACATCTCACGGAAATGATGAGTTCTCCAAGAAAAAACATAAGAGTGAGAAAGGTCAAGGACAACAAATGAAAATGAAAAGGAGCCCTAGGACATGTAAGAGAAGGACCAGAAGAAAATAGGATCCCAAAAGCCCAAAAGGGAGAGTATCTGGAAGAAGGAGGCAGTCAACAGTATCAAATGCTGCAAGAATCAAAAAGATTAGGATCAAAAAAGACCAGCAGATAGAGCATTTAAGGGAGCACAAATAACATTGGAGAGAGTCATTTCATTTCCATGATGAGACTAAACTACAGAGTATTGAGAAAAGAGTGAAAAGGGAGTCATTGAACACAAGACAGCTTTTTCAAGGATTTTAGCTTAGAAGGGGAGGAGATGATTCTTAGAATCTTTCCTATCTCTAAGTTTTTGATCCTGAAAACTTGAGAATGTATTATCAATGCATGATCTAACTATTAACATCTTTAAGTGAATCTCATATCTAGATATCAATTAAGAAGAAGAGGAGGAAGAGGAGAAGGAAGAAAAGAAGGAGGAGGAGGAAAGGAGATATAAGATGATAACTAGAGAAGATGGTAGAATTGAGGATTTTTTAAGGCTAACAGGAGGGACTTGGACATGTTTGAAGACAGATGAGAAGAGCCAACAGAAAAAGATTCAGGATTAGGAGGGGACAGCAGTGAAAGCAATCTGTTGAAAGATGAGAGATGGGATCCAGCATATAAGTAGAAGAATAAGCTACTGTGAGGAGAAAGGCCAAATCTTTATGAATTTAGAATAATTTAGAAAATATTATGTACTGGTGTCAAGGAGATATAAAGTAAGGACAGGAAAAAAAAAAAAGGAACTGAAGGAAGACAAATGACCTCAGTTTATCTAGGTGTATCATGACATGATATACAGCAGAGAAATTAGCCCAGGAAATTTGAAAAGAGAACAAAATGGTTTGGAACAGCTGATCTGGATAAATGAAACCAAGAATCAATTGCCAAAGAGCAAAACAAGATCTATAAAGATGAGCTTGAGGATTTGGGACTTCAGAAAAGTTACCTTCTCCTCTGTCCATAGAAGAGAGAACCATTGCCATGTATTTTGCCCTCTGAAAAAATGAAATAATTTCTGTTTTGTTTGTTTACTTATTTACTTTCACTTGTTATTATGTCAAATAGCCATTAATAATGATCCTGCTTTGGATTTCACAATGTGTAGAAGAGAGAGGAGAAATATCCTTTTCCAAGAGAACATAGAAAGAAGATAGATAGAGATACAGAGTGACAGAGGAGAAGGAAAAGTAGGAGAAGGAGGAGGAGGAAGTGGAGGAGGAAGAGAAGGATAAGAAGGAGGAGGAAGAGGAGGAGGTGGAGAACAACAAAAACAATGAGAAGGAGAAAATGACAGAGAGTAGACAGAAACACAGAATTACTTGTTCACTGGTTTTCTTTCCATAATCTTTGCTGAGAGAGATATCCTTAAATTCAGTTCCTTTTCTCCATACATAGGAGTTCTAAAGCAGAATACTGAGGAATCAAATTTTAAGAGATTTTTAGCCTTAAGGGAAGGCCAAGGATTTAGCATGGTGCCTAATGTGCAATAGTAAGCCTTAGTCTTTATTGACTGACTAAAGTCTGTGTACTTGTGGAGTTAGGGCTTTCTGTTTCTACTATGGTAAACCAGAGCAATACTTTCAATGCCATAAGACTTTTGGAAAAGCTTACACCTCTTGAGGAGAGATGGAATTCATCTTTCCTTCCTTCCTTCCTTCCTTCCTTCCTTCCTTCCTTCCTTCCTTCCTTCCTTCCTTCCTTCCTTCCTTCCTTCCTTCCTTCCTTCCTTCCTTCCTTCCTTCCTTCCTTCCTTCCTTCTCTCCTTTCCCCCCTCTGTCCACATAGGGTATCATATTTACAGATGCTCCTAAAAACATTTTGTTTTCTTTTGCATCTCTGAACCCTTCTGAGACATCTTGGCATATATTGGCTAGATTTTTTTCTTAAGGATCATAAACTAAAACTAATCAGATTCTAACTGGACATCCACCCCACAAGTCCTAGACCAAACCCCATGTAGTCATTGTTTGGGTCCTGATTGTCTCAGATTAAAAGTAAATAGCAGTCATTTCTGCTTTGACCAGAAACCCTAAGGGTCTTCCCCTTCCAGATTCATTCATTCCTTAGGATTTTTTTTTTTTTTTTTGTGGGGGGAACTAGGAAAAAGAGGAGATTGAATGTTTTAATGATACCTAGCCTTAATTACTGAAAAGGTGCAGCCTCAGTCAAACTGAGACCTGTTGAAGACAAGGACAAGGTCTCCCTCCAGGGCCATCTTCAGTTGTTCTAGTCTGTATGTTATCACTGGATCCAGATGGCTCTGGAGGGAAAAGTGAGGTAGGTGACTTTGCACAGTCCTCTCTCACTTAAATCCAATTCACTTGTATATCATGACATCACCTCCCAAATGTCATGGTCCTCTTCTAGAATGAAAGACAAAGAAGGATAGATAAAGAAACTGAGATTGACAGAGATTAAGTGATTTGCCCTAGATCATGTATACATATCTTGAATCCAGCTCTCCAAGAACAGCCATGATTATGGCATGCTGCTCCAAATAAATGTCAGCTGTTATTGATTGAGCATCTGTGCATACAGATGTTGCACAGGGAGAGAGAGGTAAGAAAGAAACAGACAACATTTCTGGGACTGACCAATGTTACTCTATCCTAATAATATCTTGCATTTGTAATGGGCTTAGTTGACAAAGCTTTCATGTGCATTTTCTCATTTCATCTACTTATCAACTCTATGACTGAAACAAGGAAGATTTATCCTTGTCTGATAAATGAGGTGACTGAGGCCCACAAAATTAATTTACTTGACCAGGGGTTCACATGCTGAACAATTATGAACTGGCAGCATAGCTCGAGAATCAAATCCAAATCTCCTAGCCTTGTCCAATGTTCTTGCTGGACTTAAGAAGTACCTGAAGTGTTTTGTAATAATATATTTAATTCAAAATAATAATGTCAACTAAGTAAGAGATTTCACAATGTTCTGAAATGACCATGTCAAGACATGTTGATGCAAGTGAAATAGATGCATGAGATTTTAACTCTAGAACAGGCCTCAGAAAGCAGAATCCAATCTCTGTACAATACAAGAGGAAGGGAAGGGAAAAGGAACACACATTTGTTAAGTGTTTACATGTATCAGGCACTGTGCTAAATGCTTTATAAATATCTTGTTTTGATGCAGATGAAGAAACAAAAACCTAGAATGAGTAGGCCCAGTGTTCACAGGATATAATGCTCTGTCCACAAGAACAAAATAAAGAAGGAAATGCTTACATAAATCATCTAAGCCACAATTTAGTGGCATTCATTGTTTGTTAATTATTCAACAAACTTACCCTGAAGCTTACTCCACTTCCCTTTTCTTTCCATCAATTCTCAGCCTTTGGCAATCTGACTTCTAACCTCATCACTCAATTGAAACTGCTCTCCAAAAAATCATCCATGATTTCTTAATTATTAAATCTCATGGCCTTCTTGTCAGTGCTTAATTTTATAAATGTTTTTGTAATTTTCATATTGTTGGCCAGCTCTCTCCAACTGGATAGTCTCTCTTCTTTATGCATTCTTTCTACATGGCTCTCATTTGCTGGATGATCATCCATATCATGCATCCAAAATATGGTTATATCCTCAAGGCTCTGTCCTGGACTTCATTCTCTTTTTTCTCTATACTCTCATTTACTGATCTCAACTGATATGAGTTTTAATTATCTCTATGAAAATAGCTCCCAGATACACAGAATCATCCCCAGTCTGATTTTCAGGCCCATATCACCAATTGTCCATTAGACAGTTCAAAGTAGAACATGTCCAAAATAGAATTCATTATCTTTTCCCTAAAATGAAGCTTTGAACTTCCTTATTTCTCTCAAAGACATCACCATCTTTCCAGTCTCTCAGGTTTAATAAGATTGTAGCATCATCCTTGATTCCTCACTCTTCTTTATCCCACATAATCAATCAATTGCCAAATCTTTCTTATACCTTCATAACATCTCTCATTCCTTTCTAACTACTCACATACCCCAACCAAATTTAGGCCCTCATGATCTCTTTTAATGGCCTCTACTGCAACTACCTAGTTGATTTCCTTGCCCCAATTTTTCCTCCTTTCTTGACTTCTTTACAGCTGCTAAGGGGATTTTGTAAAAGTAGGGATCTGACAATGTCATTTTCCCACTCAGTAGAATCCAGTGGCTCCTTATTGCTCCTAAGTTAATGCATATATCAGAGATAGATCATGTATGTGTCAAATTTCTGCAGCTTGATTTTTAAATCCCTTGAGAATCTACCTCGTCCCATCTTTCTAGCCTCACTGTACAGTATATTATTCTCTCTAAATTCTTCAATCCAGTCAAACTGATCTTCTCTCTGTTCTTCTTAATTAGCATTCCTTCTCCTGTTTCTATGACCTTCCACTGTCTATCCCTCTTTGTCTAGAATATATTCCCTCCTTATTTTCAAATCTTAGAATCTTTCATTTCAAGCTCTGGTATAATGAACACTTTCAAAATAAAGTCTTTTCTGAACCTTCCTCCCTACTCTCAGCTCTCCCTCCTTAAAGCAAAGCTTTTTTAAACTATAGGTCACAACCCAATATGGGGTTGTATAACTGAGTGGAAGTCATGAAATTACAATTTATTATCAGTAAATGCTATAAACCTGGGGTTGCATAAAAATTTGTCAGGTGAAAAGGGATTGTTAGTAGAAAAAAATTTTTAAGAAGCCTTGCCCTAAACTACCTTCTATTTATTTTGTGCATTTCCTGTGTATAATTATATATGGACACGATGTCTCCCCTGCCCTCCTGCCAAAGGAATGCTGTTACCTCCTTGAGAGTAGGAATATTTAATTTTGGATTTTGTATCTTTATTTTAAAAAAATTCTAAATAGTATTTTCCCCCAATTACATAGAAAGATAGTTTTCAACATTCATTTTTGTAAGATTTTAAATTCCAATTTTTTCTCTCTGATATGGTTATATATGTACAATCATGTTAAACATATGTCCCTATATGTCATGTTGTGAGAGAAAAATCAGAACAAAAAGGGAAAAAAACACAAGAAAGAAATAGCAAAAAAAAAAAAAAGTTGAAAATGCTATGCTTCAATCTGCATTCAATCTCCATAATTCTCCCTCTGGAGAGAAGGTCATACCAATAGTAACAATCAGGATTTGGATTTAGTTATTCTGACATCAAATGCAATGCTCTTTTAAGGGACTGCATGCCCCTGGTTCTTCATCCAGCTCCCTCTGGATGTGGATGGCATTTTCTTCCCAAGTTTATTGGAACTATCTTGGATCACCACATGGCTGAGAAGAGCCAAGTCCATCACAATTGATCATCACATAATCTTGCTGTTACTGTATACAGTGTTCTCTTGGTTCTGCTCATTTTGATGGTGGGAATCCTGAAACTGTCCTCTGACTTTGGGGAGGAAGTCATGGGGGAACTCTTGAGAAACTGCTCTGGGAGAGACCCACCTCAGGGAATCAGGATAAAGTAGCTTCATTCTATTATCTTGGTGGAACTAGCCGCACCCTTTATTGAGTTGAGTCCAGGACCATTCCTATTTAACTCAAACTTAAGTGGTCTCATTGAATTGGAAATCTAGGCCTGGGGGCAGTGACAACATTGAAGGAATTTCATTCAATTACTCTCATAAAAAAGGGCAATTTTAAACTCATAATTTGCAGAGGCCCAAAGAAGGACTATACCTTGTCAAGGAACATCTCTCCTTAGCATAGCTGCCTGTCAGAACCCCTATCTGCTGTGAAGAGACATCCTCTTCTCAGTGTTTGTTGATTTCTCTACCAGGATTTCTCTGCTATGACCTTTATCTCTCTGCCAGAACTGACTTTCTCAGTGCCAATAAATTACTTTGTCAATCTAATATTTTAGGTTATTGAATTCTTTCATGTTGAACCTGTGCCAACCAAAAGGGGGATTCCCACATCTCAGCTCTCTGCACTTCCACTAAGTACATCATTTTGGTTCCCTGACCTCATCAATTTGACTCAGCATCAGTTCATGTAAGTCTTTCTAGGATTTTCTGAAATCATCCTGCTCATCATTTCTTGAAGAACAATAATATTCCATTACATTCACATAACATAACTTATTCAACCATTCCTTAACTGATGAGCATCCACTCATTTTTCAATTCCTTGCCATTACAGAAAGAACTGCTACATTTTCCCACATGTGGGTCCTTTTCTCTCTTGGGTTTTGTATCTTTAAGATCCTATTAGGATGCCTGGCACATAATGGATACTTAATGAGTGCTTCTAGATTGATTAATGAGTGCTGAGGACCACAGAACATGATAATCATATGCATGACAACAAAAGGAATTATTTGATGTAATATAGAAGTTAGGAGAATTGAATTTTGGTTCCACTTCCAGCTGTAATCTCAGACAAGCCTTTCCCCCTTGCTTTGTCTCAAGTCAATCTCTTCACCAAAAAGGGAGATTTAATAGTACTGGCATTACAACTCTCCCAGGATTTGGGGTAAGAGAAGCATTTTAACCAGCTATAGAAAGGGAAGTTATTATTAGACCTGTAACTAGGAATTTTTGTATACAGAGCAAATACACCAAACTGCCTCAGGCAATCAGCCTCACTCTTAGTTGAGGAAGAGGGAAGGGTGGGGAGGAAGAGAGACTGACTCAGATCAGAAGGGAAAGAAAGAGAGATGCTGAAACACTGGCTGTACATGCATTACTAATAAGGCTACTGCTTGAGAATAAGGAATCATGGGAGAGTACAGAAAAAGATCACTTCACATTCATCACCTCATAATTTCCTATTTTAATTAATTATAAAGTGCTAAACTTGGTTATTTCTATCATGCCAATAGATGGCAAGTGCTGACAGAACCCTCTACATTTAAAGGCACCCTCTATATTCTCAGAGTCCAAGTCACCCTGCCATAGTTACAGTACTAGTTACTATTAATAGAAGATTTCTGGGGTTTCTTCAAGCTCTAAAATTTTAAGATACTAAAAGGCACCCATCCCTACCCTGAAGCAGATTATAATCTAGTTATTTATATTTCAGCAAAGCAATTTGAGGGCTTTAATTAATTGAACAAATTCCTTCAGTCTTTTACTTCATTTTATAAATAGCTAGGCTCTTCCTAAGCATGAAAAAATCCATAGGCTGACATAGGAGACAAGGGTTAGCTATGTGACCCTTCACCTTTCTGGGCCTAAATGTCCTCCTGTGTAAAATGAGAAAGTACTACAAGAAGATCTCTAAGTTTCAGTCTAACTTTTAATTATCTATGAATCTCTAAAAATCATCTCTTCTCAGTTGCATGAAAGAAATGTGCCTGTAGGCTGGGATGTTGAGAACCTGAGTAAAATAATTTACAGCCAGGTCATAAATGCCACACAATAGTAGGTCATACATAATGGAAATCAGGCTCTTTGCATCCCTGCTGCTTCCAGGTAAGCACTGTCTAAACAACTTTTTCAGCAGAAAATGAAGCCCCTACCTTCAGCCCCATTATCCACTTCTCTCAGTGAGGGAACAAGGGGCTGTGAATGAAATCCTCAACCTTCCCTTATGCATAAAAACATCAGTTCATGCAAGTCTTTCTAGGATTTTCTGAAATCATCCTGCTCATCATTTCTTGAAGAACAATAATATTCCATTACATTCACATAACATAACTTATTCAACCATTCCTTAACTGATGAGCATCCACTCATTTTCCAATTCCTTGCCATTACAGAAAGAACTGCTACTAGAGATACCTTTACTTGGAGGTATTTTCTTTTTTATTTATTCACTATTAAGTTTTGTGTTTAATTTATGTTTCCTCTATCTTCAAAAATAGACCAACTAATGGGTCAAAGGGTATAGGTAGTTTAACAACTCTTTGGGTATAATTCCAGATTGTTCTCCAAAATCATTGGATCAGTTCATAATTCCACCAACAATGAATTAGTGTCCTAATTTGTCCACATCCCCTCCAATATTTATCACTTTTCCAATCTTGCCAATCTTGTACTTGTCTCTCTGTCTCTCTCTCTCTCTCTGTCTCTGTCTTTCTCTCTGTACTTGTAAAATGATATCTCTAGATTGTTTTAATTTGTTTTTATTGTTTTAATTTGCATTTCTCTAATCAATGATGATTTAGAGCATTTTTACATAATTATAAATTGTTTTGATTTCTTCATTAGAAAACTCTTGTTCATATGATTTGACCATTTGTCAATTGGGGAATGACTCATTCTTATAAATTTCACAGTTATTTTCAATAAATCAATCTCTATATGTGTTTCTTATTACCTTGGTTAATCATCTGAGGTCTTTGACAGGGGATCCCCAGAGTATCCTGATTGCATAGTTTAGAAAAATAGGATCCTATGTTTTTACATGGAATAATAATCTCATAAGATTAATAATTTAAAGTGAACCAATATAACATCTAGTCTCATTCTCTCCTTTTGCTGAAAAGAAAACTGAGATTTAGAAAAATTAAACCTAAGAACAGTGAAATACAATATGCCAGGTCCTTAGATTCCAAATCTACTATTCTTTCCACTAAACCACAATGCCTTTCTCAAGATAAGTTTCCTTAATGTCAGCCTATTTAACTGGATAAACTAGGGGTCTGGAAAATTTGCCCCATTTTAATTTATTTCAACAAACATTAAACATCTCTTATGTATAGAACACTGTGGTAAGTAGTGATAATGAAAAACTAACCTTTGTTTCAGAGTTTCCCTCCTGATATAAAGATCCTGGATATAATTTGAGAACTTCTCATTTATCTGGTATGTTGCTCCCAACTGGAAATTTCAGTTTCTGGAATTTCCCCATAGTATAACTTTTCTTACAAACACTCAGGCAAAAAGAGAAAATGTGTATAAATGTGTTCAAAAATATTTATAGCAGCTTTTTTTGTGGTAGCAAAGAATTGGAAATTGAGGACATATCTATCAATTGAAAAATGGCTGATCAAATTGTGGTATATAATTGTAACAGAATATTATTATGCTATAAGAAATGACAATTTCAGAAAAAAAAACATGGAAAGCCTTATATAAACTGATATAGAGTGAAGTAAACAGAATCAAGAGAACATTGTATACAGTAACACCAATATTTTATGATGATCAATTGTGAATGATAAAGTTATTCTCAGCAATACAATAATCCAAGAGGATTCTAGATCAAAAATGCTATCTGCCTCCAGGGGAAAAAAATTGCTGAAATCTGAATATACATTGAAGCATACTATTTTTCACTTTCTTTCCTTGTTTATTTTTTTCTGGCTTAAATTTTCTTCCTCAAAATGACTAATATGGAAATATTTTTATATTTTTGCACATGTATAACCTATTAGCAGGTTACTTACCTTCTCATGTAAGTAAAAAGAATTGTTTTCACATATAACTGGGGAAAATTAAATATTATTTAGAAATCAAGTCCTCAGGCTCACAAAGCATTTAAAAAATGTACTTTCATGGAGAATCAAGAGACTTCCTCCTCATTTCTTCCACTTTTCCATTAGGTTACTCTCCCTCAAGAGCCTCTATATTCACTGTGATAGGGTCCCCTGATAGGGTCCCAACAAGAGGAAAGCTCTGCTCTCCTTAATTTTGATAGGAAGCCTCCTCTTCTCAGAACATGTGCTAACTATCCTCATGCCTTTTTAGTACAAACCTACATGAAGTCCTAGCAAAAAGGGAAGGTTGTTTTTTCCATGTTAGTGCTTTACTAGTATTTTGCTCTTTACATTGTTCTTCTACTAGAAAGATTCTTATGCAGATATGGGTTGCATTAGATGACCACTGAAGTGATTTCTAATTATGAGATGCTGTGATTCAAAAATATCCCATAATACAACTAAAAGACTTCTCTTCATTGTCTCTCTCATCAGTCTTAATAACTTTGTATATATCACTCTCCATTCTCAGAACAGATTAACTCTTTCTATACTTCTTCCCCTTCATGGATTTCCCCTACCTTAACAAAACCTTCCTCTTGAAGTCGCTTTGTTCAAGGTCTGACTTTTGTGCTTCCTTCATGATACTTTCCCTAACCTATTTACTTGCTTTCTCTTGAATACTTTCATCTAAGGAAGTGCATTGCAGTTATCTCTTCCATGTTTTGGAAATTAGGAGCATAGCACCTCCATAATCTGGGAAGTCTGCATAAAAAGTTTTAGACCCCCTTCAAACCAGAGAAATCTGAATTATTGTGATATGAAAAGTAAACTATGTTGATATTATATAATCTATACAAGCATATTATGCATTTCTGAGTTTCTAGACTTTGTGTCATTTGTTGATCTTTGCATATCATGTTACTTTTACAAAATTCCCCCAAAATTCTCATTAAATTTCTTATGCCAACCTACCATATATTGAAACTGCAAAGGGGAAAGTTTTGGTGGAGAAAGGATAATTGTATTTCCTTAAGTATTTAATTTCGTTTGTGGAAAGCTCTAAAATTCAGGAAAATGTTTTCTTTAAGTTGAGAATAAATTGCTTCTAATAATTTCTCTCTGTGATCCATGGTAACATCATTCCATCCTGGGTGAAGCAGAATTAAAGTAATTTCATCTCCCCATCTTCTCTTTAAAAAAAATTATTGAACAAATAATTTAAAAGAAGAAAAAAGAAAAGGGATACAAAACAAAATTATTATGTGTGCAGCAGAACATCAGGGAGGATTCAATATATATATATATATATATATATTTATACATGAAATTATATTAATGAATGTCCATTTTTTTCTTTATTTCTTTGTAAATTATTCTTTGGTTCTCTGCTGTGCACCTTATTTACTTTATTCTTTTTTTTTCCCCTTTTCATCCTCCCTACCACTCCAAGTAAGCTACAGTTAAGAAAAGATATATTTTTGTATACATATGTCTATATATATATACATACACACACACACACACACACACACACACACATCTTTCCTATTCCAGCTGACTAATTAAATTCTGCTCCATAACTTGCTTTGCTATTGCTTAACCTTTCCCCACCCTTGTCTTCTTCCCACACCATTTGCTTCCCCATTCCTCCATTCCTTTCCCCTTATTTCTTTATAGATTTTGGAGAGTGCTATACTTTTCATGATATATATGTAGTGTTGCCTATTGATCCCATTCCTGATGAGAGGTTTTCAGAACTATAACCCCTACTTAACCCTCTAATGTCTCTATGTTTATTCTTCCTTTGTATCTCATTTGTATAACATGATTACTATTTTTACATTAATTCTGCCAATTTTTTTGAACTATCCCATTGTTGATGTAAATCTTAAACATTAGTATACATTTCACACGTAAAAAAATAAACAATTTGTTCATATTTAATCAGTTTGTCCATGTTGAGTAGTTAAATTTTCTGTTAAGATCAAATTTGGTTGGTAGAAAGTCCTGAAAATCTGCAAGTTTGTTAAAGGTCCATTTTTTTCTCATTCAAAATTATAGGTAATTTTGCTGGATATATTTTGGCCACAAGCCTAGTTCTTTTGATTATCAATAGATATGATTCCAAAACCTGCAGTCTTTTATTGCTGCTGATAGGTCTTGTACAATTCTAATTGTAGTACATATTTGCATACTTGAAGTTTTTTCTGTTTCTTGCAAATTTTTCTCCTTGATCTGGTGTAAGAATTCTTACAAGATGCTAAGACAGTGGAATTGATAGAGACAACAGTTATCTAATTTAGCATGGTACTTAACAGTTCTCTAGTTCACTAATGTGTTTAGTACTTTAATTAGAGTTCCACAAGAATTCACACCTTTAAGAGAACATATATAAGCTAGGATCCTCAACCAGGATGCATTTCGGGAGATTTACAAGTCGGGCAGAACTAGGGAAGACAGAAATCCACAAGCCCACACTCTCAGAGGCGGAGTCAGATTCATTCCATTTTCTACCTTTGTGCTACCTGGAGGCTGAGGGACAAACCTTTGGATTAAGAGGGAGCTCTTGGAACCAGGAGAGAGATGGGCCTCTATTAAAGCTCACTGGGCCCAAGGAAAAGAGAAAAGAATTAAAAGGAAATTATAATTTAACTCCTGGCTGCATTTGGGATTATTGAACTGAACTGAAACTAAGGCTGCCTCCAAAAGCTCCCCAAGAAACCTGCTCCTAGAGAACATTACATTTCATTCTCCTGATTTCTTTTCATTTAGAACACAGGTGGTCATGACCTCCCTGACTTCTCAAGGAGGTGAGAACCCCAAAAAAGAAGGTGATCATGCCTTCCCTGACTGCTCAAAAAAGGAGTAAAAACACCATAAAAAGGAGGCAATCACACCCTCCCTAACATTTCAGGAAGGGAGATGAAAACAGCAAAGGAAATGGGAAATCAAATCAGATTAGCAGATTTCTGAAGGGGCTCACTCTTCAAAGGTATACATAAATCGATCAATATGGGAAGTATTACACATAATTATGTAAATTACATAAGCATATAGTAACACAGGCTAGTAGTAATGTAATAAAAAACATGAATCAACATGAGGAATTATACATGTCCATAAGTCCTAGAAATAGTCCAAAGGGAATCCACTGTCCATTAGTTCATGTGCCAGGAATCCAATAATTCTTGCAAGTTTTGAAGTCCTTCAACAGTCTCATCTTGTGTTAGGGAATCCAATGATTCCTGATGGTTTTCAAGTCCTGCAACAGTCTTTATCAACAATTTTTAATCTCAAGGAATCCAATGATTCCTGCTGGTTTTCAAGTCCTGCAACAGCCTTATCTTGTGTCAGGGAATCCAATGATTGCTGCAGATTTTGTTCTTAGGTCTTCCCCTTTGTTTCCAGGTTTTTCTCTTTTTTTGTCTCTTTCCAGGTGTTCGTTGCCACCCATCTGTCTCCTTGTCTGTAGGAATACAAGCAAACCCTTTCTCCCAAGCAGTTAACCTATCTAGTCCCTTCTATTTACTGCTTTCTAGATCTCTCCTCATCATCTGGCAATTACATTGCAGCTGTTTGCACTGGACACTGCCCTGTTGGTTTAAAAAGCCTGTATTCTCTCCAATTGTAATCCCTTTCTGCCATCTGATTGCTTTTTGGAGACTGTTCATGTAATCCCTTTCTGCCATGTGATTGCTTTTTGGCTGATAGATCACATCAGAGTCCTGACCTTCTAAAGACTCTCTGGGTGTAAACTCAGCTGCCATCATGCTCCACCTATCTTTTGTATAATATCTTGGAGTTGGGCCCCACCTCTCATTTCCCTGGGTCAATCTACATTCTGAGGCCCAGTGGAAACCCTTGTGGTATTTTGGGCATATAGTTTTGGGTTTTATTCTCTCACCCTGCCCTCTCACTCTATCTCCCTATCTACACTGAGCGCTAAAATGTCCAATTTTTCCACACTGAAAACATTGATGAGTTTCTCTAAAAGTCCCTTGCTAAGAGGGACCCTGTCTTCCCATATTCATCATAGTCTGGGTATAGTAACTATTTGTGCCCATTGTGGCACAGTGTTTTATGATCTTCTCTAAAGGTGCATCTTTGTGTCATCCCCAATCTGGGGGTTTCAAAATTTATCAATAATATTCCTGTGTGTTTTTCACAGAGGATCCCTTTGAGGTGGGGGTCTATGGATTTTTTCTATTTCTACTTTCTCCTAATGTTCTATCATTCTGAAACATTTTTATTGCATTATTTTCTGCACTATTTTCAAGGTTCTCTTTTTGGTCACAACTTTCTGACAGTCCAATTATTTTTATTTTTATACTTTCTCTTCCTGATCTGTTCTGTCATTTTTCTCATAAGATGTTTCACATTCTGTTCTATTTTCTCTTTCTTTATAATTTTTTTGCTATTTCTTGGTCTCTCATAACTTCACTGGCTTCCCCTTGCCCAATTCTAATTTTCAAAGAGTTATTTTCATCTTTGAGAATCTATACCTTCTTTTCTAATTGTTTCTCCTTTTTTTTCATAATCTTCTTATTTTTCTTTGGTGGTTTTTAATTTTCTTTTTAGTTTTTCCTCAATGTCTCATTTGAGTTTTAAATTATTTTTTGAGTTCTTCTAAAAATTCTCTCTGGGCAGGGAGCCATTTCATGTTACTCTTTGGATTTTTTTTTTTTTTTACTAAAATGTCCTCCTCTGAAGATGAACCCCAGTCTTCTTTGTTCCCATAATAGGTTTCAATGGTAAAGTTCTTTTTTCTTGGCTGTTTCATTTTTTAAAATAAGAGATATTAGTGTAAACACATCTAATCGTGGTTTGGAGGCATGTTGTCTAAAGCTTCCCTTCAACTCTCGACTCTGTCCAGAAGTCCCAAACCAAGTGTTTCACCCTCCTGCAAGCTCACAGCCATCAGTGTCTTTGCCTCACTGATTCTGCACTCACCAGTTACTGGTTCCCTCTCACCCAGAGCTGTGTCTCAGCAGCACAGCTGGGCTTGTCTTTCCCAATCATCCAAGATTCTTTGTCTTTGGACTCAAACTCTGACTTGATAAACTGTACGGGAGATGACTCTGTGGTTCCTGCTGAGGCTCCAGCCACCACCAGATAGCCCAAAGGATCCCCCCTTGATGTTTCCGCAGAGCTAGCTCTGAGGTGTTTGAATTTCAGACAGTTAATCCCAGCCCAAGTCTGTCTTCAAATCTTGCCTGGTTGTATCAGGATGATTCATGTTCTGCCCCAAGTCTTCTTGTTTTTTGCCAGTCTATGTTTTCCCTGAGGCGCAAATTTGTTCTATCTGTGGGGGAAATTGGGAGAGCTTGAAATTTACCAATCTACTTTGCCATCATCCCAGACTCCTTCAACAATAGTTTCTTTTAACCTTCATGATGTACAATTGTTCTGTATTGAGATGGCAGTCTATTAAAATTCCTAGGTCTTTTTCACACAAACTCTTGTCTAGCTCTCCCAACTTGTAATTGTTACATTGATTTTTTTAATCCACATGGAGAATTTTATGTTGGCATTATATTTCAAGTTATTAGATTTTCCCATAATTCTAGTCTGTCAAACTTTTTTTTTTTGGGGGGGTGAGAAATTCCAACTATCATCCTATATGTTAGTTAGTTATCCCTCCAAGTCTTGTATCTTGTACAAATTTGACCAAAAAAATGCCTTTTCTATTTTTATACAAATAATTGATAAATATGTTAAATAGCACAGGGACAGATCCCTGAAGTTCTTTCATTAGCCACTTTACTCCAAGTTAACATGAAGTCATCAATAACAATTTGAGTCCAGTCATTCAATAAAGTCTGAATTCACCTAACCTAATTAACTTCTAACTCACTTCTTTCCATCTATTCTGATATATAACATGATAAACTCTGTTTCATTCTGTACAAAAATCAAGGTAAATAAATTATCTTCAGGACTCCCCTGTCAATAGATAGATTGATGGACATATATACACCAATATAAATATAGATAAGGACATAGATATGGATACAGATAGATAATGAGCATAGATATAGATAAAGTTGCTCTCCAGATTATTCATTTAATAACATATCTTGAATTAGATAATGCTACTTTCTACCCACTTGATTAGCCATATATGATTAGTTAGGCAAATTTTTGAGTGATTATGGATTTTATTTATGAAATTATACAACATCATCCACAAATAAGAGCTGGTCTAAAAGACTATGCCACCTATAGTGAATCTCTTCCATTTAAACTCTGATCTGAACATCCTAAAATGAAAAAGAAAAAAAAATACAATAAAAGATCTTTGACAATCCTAGATTTTTCTTTGTTATGCTTCACTTGGTATTAATTATTAGAGATTATTTATTATACAACTTTTTACTTATTTATTACAACTTATTACACAAATAAGTTTATGTATGTTTTTGCAACTTTCAAGGAATCTTAGATAGTTTTGACATATAGTTGAAAGTCTGGTTGCTAAAGAGTCTTTGAGATGGTATTTTGTTCTACCAAATCAAATGCTTTTTAAACAATCAAGAAATAATCAATTCAATGAAATTTTGTGTTTCTATTCCTTTTAGTAAGTTAGATGTTTTTAAAGAAATTTATTGTTTCTAAAATCCTATCTCTTTTTTGTTTTTTCATCAAGGATACCCTCATTATACATGCAATTACATTAATTTACATTACATATATAAAAATAAAGAGATGGGAAAGATGATCATATGTATAGTTATGATATTTACTGCCTGCTTTTAAGGTAGTAAGTATATCCATATTTACCCTTAATCACTTGGCATTATAGTCTTTTTCAAATATCTTGAGAATTGATTTCTCAATTTAATCAAAAATATATTTTCTTCACTAAGGATCTCTAAATCAACTGTTCTATCTTTGCTTACTTTAATCTTACTCTATTTCTCCATACAACACAGCAGCTAAAGCTTAAATACTAAAGTTGTTTTTGATAAAATTCAAATATGATGGTTCCATAGTCATTAAGAGAAAAAATATGTTATTCTAAAAATGTTGACAAATTATTTTCTGTAATCTATTATTTTATCAAATTTATCCTTGGAGCACAAAATTTTTTTAAAATGTATATTAAAAATTCCTTTTATATGTAATTGAGGAAGAATAAAATATTAAATAATTGGGAAGAAAAAAAAAACAAAACCTTCCTCTACCGATGCAGATAGGTGCCTTTTCTAAAATACATAGTTTTGAAGAGTTACCTGGGATATAGAGAATTTAAGTAACTTGCTCAACAGCCAATCTGTGTCAGAACCATGAACTGAATTTATGGGTTGATTTCAAAGTTAACTCTGTCTAATATATCATACTCCCTCTTCAAAAGCCTAACAAAAATCCACTCTGCAACATTTTCAATAAGTAGGCTTCTAGTCTACCTTTGGTGAGGGAAAACCTCTTTATCCAAAGAATTATATCATTTCTCTTCAGAATAACAGGATAAAATAAATACCATTTCTCTTCAGAATAACAGGATAAAATAATATCCACTATAGAGGTAAAAAAGGAAAAAATGAATACTATGTCACTGAAACAAAGGGAAGATAAATCTATCTAAGATAAGAAGGTAATGAAGAAAGTTAAATTCTAGAAAGCAAAGGTTCTCAAACTTTTTGGTCTCAGGACTTCCTCTTTACAATCTTAAAAATTATTGAGGATGCTAAAAGACATTAAAAATTGATAAATTGGGGCAGCTAAGTGGCGCAGTGGGTAGAGCGCCAGCCTTGAATTCAGGAAGACCCGAATTCAAATCTGGTCTCAGACACTTAACACTTCTTAGCTGTGTGACCCTGGTTAAGTCAGTTAACCCCAGCCTCAAGAAAAAAAAAAATTGATAAATTTTAGAACTATAAATTCATTTTATTAAAACAATAAATAAATAAAATTAATTACATGTTAAAATTTTATTCTCAAATTCTTCTAAGATAACATGACTTAAATAGATCTTTCAATGATTTTTGTTTAACTTGCTTTATACTTCTCACAATCTTCCACTGTCCCCCCCAATAAAATTTTACAAATAAATTAATATTCTAATTTTCCTAACTGCTAAATCTCTCATATTATGATGAACAAGTACATCATATTTGAAATAGTTTCTAGACTCCTTTGGTCCTCTCAATGTAACAGTTGATTTATATTCATTAACATTAAACTTTGATCAAAATGATAAAAATTATCTTTTAACATTTGTTTGGGGTTTTTTTTGTCGATTTAAATAGTTCAATTTGAAGTTATTTTAATTGCATGTCATATTTTTTCATTTTCATTTTTTCTTTTAAGTTAGTATTACAGTTGATCTTTGCTTGAAGAACTAATTTTGATTGATTATAGTCAGATACATTTCCTTTGAGGCTTAGTTTTATAGATTGGGATTTCTCAATCATTCTTGATATTTTTATCTGGGGTCTCTTCTTTTCCCTCTAGGGGAAGAAGTAAAATCTAACCAAATTGGCCCATAGTCAGGATTTGAACAGTCTTCTAATTAAAGAGATAGAGCTCTTTCTACTATAATATAATTACTGTACCCTGATGATATTATTAAAAAATTTCATGTAAAAGTGTAATTAACTGATGGCCTGAATGTTTACCAACTGGCTGCAGGACTGGGGGTGAGGAGAGTACATTTGACACTCTCTAAAGTTAAATCCACATTACTAACATTTTCTTCATCACTATCTCAGATATATACAATCAACAAAACAAATTAAGTCAATCCTAATGTGTCGCATTTGTAGAATTCTAAGACATAAATGCCCACACTGAAAATTTAGCAATTGCTCTCCAGAGTCCTAGCCATGATCTTGGAAGATATCTACTCCAAGGAAGCAATTCCATTTTTAAAGAGTTGCTTATTAATTAAAATTAAATTTATTTCAATAGCTTTTGGAGTTTTTTGTGGTTTTTGTTAATTTATTTTTTTTAACTGGGGGAAGGAGTACAATCTGGTCCAGAAAGATTCTCTAATTGCTCTATTTTTATCAATATACCTGAAGAATTAAGATAAGTAATCTGGTATCTTCATTACTAAAAAGTCACCTTTTCCTAACCCAATAAATAACTTGTAAAATAAAAGTGATTACAATTTCCAAAAGATTTCTACTTGAAATCAAAGAGTCATTTATTTCAACCAATCTGTCAGGTTCCCATCAAGTCTGTCAGGTTGATCTATGCTCAGTGTAGGCACAAGAGGAAACAGAAGGTACAACATTTCATCCTTCAGTGATCCCCACTAGCTCAGAAATCACAGTGACTCACAGATTAAGATCTTAAAGGGGTCTTAGAGACCATTTAGTTTAATCTCCTTATTTTATATGTGAAGAAAACAGGTCCCAAGTAACGAACCCCTTGTATCACATTTAATAAATGGCAGAAACAAGATTGGTAAACAGGTCTCCAAACTACAGGTTCATTGCTGTGTTTTTGAACCATTCTAAATCAAGTGGGTTCAGTATCTATAGAGTCAATGGAGTAAGTTCCTGATCTCATACCTTAAAGGACATCAAGACTACTATGGACTCCACAGAGATGCATACAGTATAGCAGATCTCTAGGCTAAGTAACTTGTCTCTTTTATTGGTCCTTAGTGTAACTGATGGGAAGCTACATGATGCAGTGGCAAGCCCACAGTCAGATAGAATACTCATCTTCCTGAGTTCAAATCTGACTTTAGACATTTATTAGCTTGTGACCCTGAGTAAGCCATTTAAGCCTTTTGCCTCAGTTTCCTCATCTGTCAAATGATCTGGAGAAGAAAATGGAAAACCACTCCGTATCTTTGATAAGCAAACTTCAAATGGGGTCATGAAGAGTCCAACATACCCAGAAACATCTGAACAACAATACCAAAATTTTTATTGATACTCATTAGGCAGCATTATGACAGTGTAATGATTATCAAGGTGTTGTCCAGGGACCTATGAGCATCTAAGAGACCCTTTCAGGATGTTTGTAAAGTCAGAACTATTTTTATAATATTACTAAGATGTCTTAAATACAGTAAATATTGATTGGTATAAACTCTGTAAACAAAAACTCTTTAGGGAGATTCTCAAAAACTTTCAAGAGTATGTAGATGACCAGAACTCTGAAAAGGTGTACTAAATTTAGGTCAGCAAGGTACTTATAGTTAAGCATATACTTAGTACTTAGTATGGTGATGTAATGATTTAGGGTGCTCAGTGTGGTGTAGTGATGTAATCATACTGAAATATCTAAGGGCTGGGACAGCTGGGAACACTCTCTCAACCACAGACACAAGAGAGGATGCCACATTCCAGATTCCAGACTCTTATCTCTGACCAGCCACATGTTAGCTCTCCTGCCTCCTTTAGTCCTCCACTAAGACCAAGGACTCGGGCTAATCCTGAAGTTCTCCAGAGAAGTAGTTGGGACATTACAAGAATATATAGGGATCCTGAGACCAAAATGTCTGAGAACTGTTGGGGTAATAGAAATCACACTCAGTTTAGATTTAGAAACATGGGGTATGAATAACACCTCTACTATTCATTAACTGTGTGACTACTAACAAATCATGTAATATCTCTAAGCCTCAGTTTTCTCAGTTGCAAAATGGAGATAATTTTAAAAGTCCAGAAAAAGAAAAAGTAACTTTTTTGGACTTAGTTTTTCTTATGGTAGATTGTTTTTGCCCTGCTTAATACATCCTTCTTTTCCTAGACTCTTCCAGAATCTATCCTAGCTAGAAACTTCCATTTTTTATGCAGCCTTAATGAACTGACAAAACCCTACCAGTGAAATCAGAAGTGGGAAAATCAATCAGATGTGGCTGGTTGATACCCCTGTCCCACCTTATACTTAGGAGGTTTCTTTGACTGTATGTCTTCCTCTTTCTACAACCCCGGTAGTCAAGCTAGGCAACCCAGGACTGAGCTATAAAAGAAGAGAAGAAATATTTTCACAAGAATCATTGTACATTTTAAACAAATTACTTTCCTTCTCTGGACTTTACTTTCTTCATTTGTATAATAAAATGGTTGGACAAGAATATGTTGATAAATATTTAACAACTAGCTCTCTGGAAGGGAAATATATGCATAACATACTTTTAAGTTTAAGCTGTTTTATTAACATTTTCTCCATCACTTTAAAAAAACCTGTAATCAAAAACAAAACAAAACAAAACAATAAATCAAGTCCTGGTATGCAGTAGTTCTGATTTCCAAGGTTAAATGCTCCTTTTGAAAATTTAACAATCAACTCAAAAAATTGGCTCCAACAGACTCCACGTGGGATAAACAATCTTTAAGATATCTCCAGCTCTGATGTCATATAATGCTTCAAAACTAGATTAGATGCATTATAAAAGAGAAAGTTGGAAACAGGCAAGCAGAAGCTGTATTTTAAATAATAATGATGCCCATTTCTGGAATATTTTAAGGATTACAAAGTGATACAGATTGCACTAATATTATTAACTCTATCCTACTGATTTAGAAAACTAAGGCTCTTAATAGTCCATAGAGGCCCAACTTGTAAGTTTGGAGCTAGGAGAATAAAAATTAGAACTTTATGGTATATGAACATTATGGAATATTATTGTTCTATAAGAAACAATTAGCAGGATGAATTCAGAGAGACCTAGAGAGAATTAAATGAACTAATGCCAAATGAAATGAGCAGAACCAGGAGATCTTTGTACATGGTGACAGCAAGATTATTTTGTTGATCAATTCTGACGGACATGGCTGTCTTCAACAATGAGATAATTTAGGCCAGTTCCAATGGTTTTGTGATGAAGAGAGCCATCTGCAACCAGAGAGAAAACTATGGGAACTGAGTGTGGAGCACACATAGTATTTTCACTCTTTTTGTTGTTGTTTTTGTCATTTGCTTGCATTTTGTTTTCTTTCTCAGTTTTTGACTTCCTTCTTGATCTGATTGTTCTTGTGAAGCAAGGTAACTGTATAAATATGTTAAATAAATAAATTTTCAAAATAAAAATTAGAACTTTTCAGTTACTACCTTAGGAGATAAGGAGTTTCCCCTTGTTAAAAGCTTCCTGGAATCACAGATTTCGAACTAGAAAAGATCTCCAATGTCATTTTGCCCAACATTCACCTTCCTCTGAACTCTTCAGACAAGATTTGAACACAGGCCTACCTAATTCCAAGACCAACCCTCTATTCACTGTATTTTCCACTGTCTTTTGTCACTGCCATACTTATTGTCAATGACTATAATCAGAGACAGGGTGAAGTGACTCATTAATAACCAATTATTTGAAAGACATAATCTTCTCAGCCTTGATCATCTATAAGTAGCCTATGTCCACAAGGGAACAGGACCCCAAATAACCCATCAAATATTCCCCACTGTTCCTAAAAATCTTTCAACTCTAGATAAGAATAAAAAAGAAGCTGTCTCCAGTTATAGATATTAGAAATCAGCAAGTGACTCTCAAGCTGAAAGAAAGGACAAGCTGTATCACTATTTATGTACCATAAACTTCTGTGGGTTATATTCACCTTATTGGCTTGACACTAAGCAGAATCAGAAGACCATGGTGCTTTGATAACTGACTTCTTATTGAGATTATAGCTTGAAGATATCCCAGCTTAAGTCACTACCCAGAAGCCAATCATTGAGGGAGAAGGAAAGTAGGAGCTGAAAATGTATAGAATGAAAGGAATAGAAGGGATAGCTTTCAGTTAAGGGTATGGATTCTTTGGTTTCTGAATTTAAGAGGTCCCTAATCCAAGAACAAAGCTAATGGCTAATAGCCTTTGTTAAAGGCTTTGTTAAAAGAATAAAACACAGATACAGTCAAACACACTTGCCTCTTATCTCCTTCCTCAGACAGAGGAAATATTAATGTTTAGAATTAATTTACAGCAAGTCTTCACACCAGAAAAATTTGCTATATCCAAATGATTTGTATTTTCTTGGCAAGGATACTAGATGGTTTGTCATTTCCTTCTCCAATTCATTTTACAGATAAAGAAATTAATGCAAACAGTGACTTGCCTAGGTAAACAAAAGCCAGATTTGAACTCAGGAAAATGAATCTTACCTAGTACTCTGTGCACTCTGGCTGGTCTACCTACCTTCCCTAGTATTAGTAAGAACATCAATCACACCAGCTGATGATCTTATTTTGCATGTAAATAACATGAAGCTCAAGAAATGAAGTAATTTGCTCAGAATTAAATAAGTTTTTTATTTGTATATATGTGTGCGTGTGTATGTGTGTATCAGACATTCCCTATGTGCCCACCACTGAACTATGAATTTGGCCAAGGATGGGGACAGGAGGGAGAATGCAAAAATGGCTTTAAAAAATTCCTGACTCCAAAGTATCTGAGCATAAAGGGTTTTGTTCCAGGGCATAATGCTTGGCATTTTTCTGTGTCTGTCTCTGCGTGTGTTTTAAAAGGTAAAGAATTGATGAACACAAAACACTGTGGAAACTCCAAAATAAACATCATAACCCAAAGCCTGAAGGGCATGTGTGAGTAAGAGGAAAGGGGGGAGAAGGGCAGATGCTAGGTGACGTACATAGCGGTTTGTCTGGAGCGCACAGTGCTACAATGTTATAGTTACCCTCCAGATTTATTAAAAATGCCAATCTAACAAGCCCTTATGGCCCCCAGCCCATGGAAAATGGCTTGCTGTGTTTTGAATGGCACGAAGTTCCAGGCTAGGGCTTTAAATCAGATCAAGATGTGTTGGTGGCTCTGATGTGAACAAGAGGAGAAATTCAAAGCTCACTAGAGTTAACCTACAACCCCTCTGACTGATGCTTATCAATATTACAATAGAAAGTGGAGCCAGAAGAGGTGAATTCCCCACGCCCTTGATTTCACTGGTATGTGTTATATCTTTTCCCCATTGAAATATACAGTGTAATAGATAAAACCTTCTTCTAAAAAAAAAAAAAAATGACATTCTAGCTGGCTGTGGTCCTTGGAGAGACCTGTTAGGTACAAAATGTCACCACCTTATTGTTAATGGCTGGAAGAGACCTCAGAGGCCTTTGAGTTCAAAACTTCAATTTTATATAGATGAAGAAACTTAATCTTATGAGATTAAGTGATTTGCCCAAGGTCAGATAAGTGGGGAACATCAGAGGCAAGATTTGAATCAATGCCTTCTGCCTCTACATCCAGTATTCTTTCCACTATACGATGAAATGGTTATTAGGACTTTAACTACAACAGAGTCAGAGACTTACTGTTTGAAACTGTTTGCCTCAGTTTCCTCATCTGAAAAATGAGCTGGAGAAGAAATGGCAAATTACTCCATTATCTTTGCCAAGAAAATCCCAAATGGAAAGTCTGACTCACAAAGTCAACCATGAATAGAAAAACAACTAAATAGAAAGTAATCAAGGAATCCCTGTTTTAAAATTGGAAAACTAAATATCAGTCAAGGGAGTGTACATCTGTATATCCATCTGCATTCCACAGAAAAACTATCAATTCATTTAACAAATAATTATTTGAGCATCTAAGCTGTGTAAGTGGTATTAGGGGAGATACAGAGTTTAGAAGAGACAAAGTCTCTAATTTCAAGGAGTCGGTTGTCTCATAGAGGGATAAGACACAAAACACACTGCTCAAAATACAGAACATTGTTTGCCAAAGGCATTAGAAAGCTGAGACTAAGAGGGTCAGTCAGTCAACTGGTATTTATTTATCATTTATTATATACCAGGCATTACTGTGCTTAGCACTGGTCATACAAATAAAGGCACATGAAATCCTAGGGGAAAATTATTCAATACAATGAGAATCATGGAAGTTTTCTGAGAAGAGGTAATGCCTTAGCTGGTCTTTAAAAAATATATTGAAATTTACTCTTTGAAAAAGGGAAGACAGGACATTCCAGATTTGTATTCTGTTGTGGACATTATCTATGTAATGTGAAACCTCCCAAAATGATTGTTTTTCCCATAATGTGTCTATACACAGGCAAAAGAAAAATGATTGCATTCTTTTACATGTATCCAATTCTTGGATACTCCAAGGATACCTAGGTGAATTGGTGTGAGTGCTCCCTTAATCCATACAAATCACTTCTAAGAGCTGCAAAACATGGTTTCATGAATTGCTAGGGCTGAAAAATAGCCTCCAGCTAGGGCCTCTCTTCTAGGAATGAGAGTTTCTATACTTTAGCTGGATCATGAAATGATAGATACATTCTATATTTGAAGTTTTCTAGCATGCTAGAACTTGTCCGAGCTTGTGATCCACTGACTTAATCTTCAAGAACCCAATCACGATCATAGTGTGATAAGGCACAAGAAAGGGACATTTCCTAACTAAAGAAAGGGAATAAACGAATGAAAAGACAGATGAATAAAAACAGATAAGTGGAAATAGGTGAATAAATTGGTTTTAAAAATGGTGAATTACAATGAGACATAGATGAATGGATAGAGATAGAGATGATAGGTGAATAAAAATGGATAGATATAAATAGATATATAGATACATGTGTAGATGGATGAATAGATAGAACAAAGATGCATAGTCTTTAAAATCAGAAAATAACTTAGACATTAATGAGCTGATTTTGCTTTTATCACATACATCAAGTGGTAGTGTTAAAGTTTCAACTCAGGTTCCCCCAATTCCAATTCCAGTGCTTTTGCCATGCTATGCCATGTCCTCTTTTTTTTCTCAATTATGAAGAAGCACATACAACTTAATGAACTTCCTGTTGTGTTTGCTTGTTGCAAATGATACGTATGATGTTTGGCTCCAGCCCTGTTGGCTTCAGTTTCAATTGGTCCTCCAAAAGACCATGTTACATCTGTGATCACAGGCTTGAGTTATGTGTGAAAATGTTGATTCACAACAGGGTTCTTAACATTGGCAAGAGAAACTTTAAACAGTGGGGTAGTTTCGCTGAAATTTGTGTGGCAGCTTTATGCAATTCTAGACCTACACTGAAACCCATAATATATTAAAAGAACCAAATTAAGGAATCTGGCATGTTAAATGGACCTTTGATGGCAGATTTACAAAAGACAAGGCCAAGAATCATACAGCATAAGAAGGTGTAAGAGGGATTGGAATTTGCACTAGTGGAGATTATAATTAAAGGCATTCCAGGAATTGCTGTAGTGGTCAAGGAAAAAAAAAAGCTCTAAACCCAGAAAAATCAGAACTAGGGACTTATTTTCAAACTCTCAAAGAGAAAATAAAAATAAAAAGGAAGAGATCCCATATGATTATTTCCCCCAAAAGAGAAGACTGGAAAGACAAACCAGTCACAGAATTTGAGTGTGAGAAAAGACCTCAGGACTCATCAAATCCAACCCATATGCAAAAAGAAGATCTAATATAAAGTGCACCTAGTAGTCATTTAGCCTTAACTTAAAGACCAAAGAGGAGGAACTTATCACCCCTTAAAGCTGTCTATGCCATTTTTTAATATCTCTATTTCTTAAAAAAAAGAAAAAAAATGTCTTTTCCTGATAGCCAGCCTAAATGAGCCTTTCAGTAATTTCTATGCATTGCTTCTTCCCTGCCTTTTGGAGTCATATAGAAGAAGCCCTTCAAACACTCAAAGTCAATTAGCATACCCTACACTGGTCTTCTCTCTAACTTAAGTATCCTTAGTGCCTAAACCACATACTCATATGACATGGGCTTAAGGTCTTTCACCACCCTAGTTACCTTCCTGTGGACACTCTCCAATTTATTAATTATTAATTTATTAATCATTAAGCTATGACACCTTGAATTGAACAAAATAAACCAGATGAAGTCTGATCACAACAAAGTATGAATGAGATTATCAATAACTATTGATTCATATGCCAACTTTCTCTTTTTTGCTTGTTCTTTATTTTATTTTTCTATGTACAAATGTGTTTTCCTTCTATCCTCATTTAAAATTAATAAAAAGAAAAAAAATGCATAATCAATGAAAACACAATGCTATATTGTCCATGTTCAAAATTATATGTCTCATTCTGCACTCTGAGTTCATGGTCTCTCTGTCAGGAGATGGCTTATATGCTTTAGCATATAAGAATCATGGCTGGTCACATTATTAATCAGACTTATGCCTTTCAAATTTGCTTATCTTTGTAATGTTGTTATTTTATTTCTGCTTACTTCCTTTTGCATCAATTCTCAAAAGTCTTCCTGCCTTATGCCTCCATTTTATCCTTCTAAAATCTTTCTTAGAAAGAAAAATAAAATTTTAAATAATATTTCTGAGTGTGGTTTATATACATAGAAAATCATATTGATGAAAATATTAATTAGGAACAGGCAAGTGTAGGTAGATCCGATATGTACAATTAAATGTAAATGGTACAATTCCTACTGTGTTCATTATTTGTTGATTTTTTTAAAAAAGCATTATTAGAAAAATATAATTTTGAAGGTTCTCCTCCAACAAAGTACCTCCCATGCATATGTTTAGATCATACAAAATTCCTTGAGTTTATTTAATTATAAGTATATAATCATTGTTATCAAAATCCTCTCCTAAGTTTTGTGGTTTAGCTAAGCATAAAAAGAGGAGACACATAAATTCAAGCTCCAGGATTAACCATCAAAGGATCTGTGTCTGAAAAGGACCTCTGAGATCTAAAAGGCAACTGGCCAATTGGAAATCAGAGCTCTTACCAGACTATGTGACAAAGTTTGGTGAACCCTCTTTCTAGAAAATGATGATGTGTAACAGAAGGAACTTGCTCTTGGTTTTTAGACTATGTGGCAGGTATCTATGGTTATTGCTAACTGTTGAATCATAATTGAATATAATTGAAAAGGGATTAACAAGATAATTCACAATTGTTCTTTCCGGAGGTGCAATAACTACTATAAGTCTCCATATAGGGAGAATTAGTAGTAGCTGCCCATCTTCCCACCTGGAAGCTTAGAGCAAGAATCCCCCTTCACATTGTTAAAGAGAAAATTGAATTCTAGAAAGAGAAAGTAACCTTTTTAAGGTCATACAGTGACTAAGCATCAATACTGGGATCTAAACCAATTCTAGCAAACCAATAGAAAAGCAGATCTAGATCTTTTCTATGATGTCTTGGAGATGACTCCTGGACACAAATTTTATAGGACTGGAGACAGTATGTAAGTTAACTCAATGAATTCAATGTGAAGGTAGACTGAGAAAAGGCTGCTACACACTGTATATTATATTTGTATATATACATATATTTGTATATGGATATGTGGATTTATATATATATGTGTGTATATATAGTATATATAGGAATATGTATTGCATACATCTATACATCTTTGTGTATATAAAGTATGCACATATTTGTGTGTATTTATACACATATTACATATGTACTACATAAATAAATATATACATGTATGTCTTATAGTATATATGCATTGTGTGCCTATACATTTGTATGTGCATGTGTGTATATGTACATGTAATGTTATAATGTATTCCTATATGTATATCATATGAGTGTATTTATTTGAGAACATACATATATTTGTATATATGTGTATTATACAATGTATATATTATATACATGTGTATATATTGTACTACATATGTATATATAGTATTCATGCTTGCATTATGTATCTGTATCCATACATGTGTTTTGTGTGTAAAATTTGAGATTGAGAAATGAATGAGGTGAAAGAACTTTATAGATGTTTCACATATCAAGAGTATTCTCTTCAGTATTCTTAACATTTGTTCTGTGAACTTAATTTTTTTTCTAATATCTTGATAACTGTATTTCAACATAATTAGTTTCACTTCCAATTACAAAGAAAAAATCAGGGCCACAAGGATGGATATTTGCCTTGCTAAATGATAATCACTAGCTAATATTTATATAGCTTTTTAAAGTATGTGAAATCCTTCCCATCTGTCATCTCATTTGATCCTCACTACATTTTTGCCAAGTAGGTGTAGTCATTATAGCACAGCACAGAAGCACAGATTCTAAGAGTGAGAAGATAACTCAGAAGACTTTTAGACTTACTTATACTTATATTGGAATTCCCTCTACAACATTTCCAATAAGAGGTCATCCATTCCACCTTGGAATAACTGAGTGTCTGGAATGGCTGGATTTTTTCTTACATACATACATTGAAGTAAAATCTTTCTTTAATCTCTACACATTGTTTTTGACTCGAGAGTGAAGTCGAACAAGTCTTATTCTTATTCCACATGACAATCCTAATACTAGGAGACAGATATCATGTTGCTCCCATGTCCTCTCTTTTCTAGACTAAGCATTCTCAATTCCTCTATCTTTATATAACAAATAGACAACCCCTAGAATTCCAAGTAATACTGATAATAAAACTCACATTTCTATTGTACCAACTTACTTCTCAACCCTGTCTGGCTCAATATATAGTCTTATTCCTGGCCCTACCATGCTATTGAAATTGCTTTCTCAAAGGCTACCAAAGATCTCTTTAGAGGATATTTCTGCCACTATGTTACCATCCATTTTTCATTCCAATAATCATGGCTATCCTCAAGACTCTATCCTAGTCTTTTTATTTTCCCTGCTAATAAACTATATTGGCAAAGCTGAATGGGAAATTTAATTTTCAAATACAGGACACTGGAAAAGCATAAGGTAGTAATCATAAGGAACTTAATAATGTTTATCTATCTACATTTCTACATGGGAGGATGATATTTGTAACTCATTAGAACTTTATCTGTTTACATCCCTACTTGAGAGGATGATATTTGTAACTCATTAGAATTTTCTTATTATTATGTCAGTTGAAAAGAGTATATAAAGGCAGAGGGTACAGATGTGAGTTGAATATTAAAGGATAATATCTTTTTTTAAATGATGAAATTAAAGGGTGAGAGAGGAATGTACTAGGAGAAAAGGAAAGGTTCAGATTATGTGCCATAAAAAAAGAGGCAAGAAAAAACTTTTATAGTGGGAGGGGAGGGGGAAGAAGAAGGGGAGAAAGTGAACTTTACTATCATCAGAATTGGCTCAAAGATGTGGTAACATACATGCTTACAATGGAGGTATAAAGGTTTTTCCTACCCTGCAGGAAAATGGGAGGGAAATGGGATATGGTGAAGAAGGCATATTGGGTGTGGGAGTGGTCAGTACCAAAATACTTTTGGGAAAGGACAGAATGAAAAGAGAGAATAAATGAAGGGTAATACAGTTAGCAAAGATAGTTGTAGGAAGAGTTTCGAAGTAAGTTTCTCTGATAGGGCTCCATTTTCCAAACATACAGGGATTTGAATAAAATTTATTAAAAATAAGAGCTAAGTCCCAATTGACAAATGATCAAAAGATATGATCTATGCCCAAAGGGTTATAAATTCATGCATGTCCTTTGACCTAACAAAACCACTACTTGGCATGAAAACAAAATAGATTTGAGGAAAAAGGGGGGGAAATGGCCTATGTGTACAAAAAATATATATTTATAACAACTCTCTTCTCAGGGCAGAAGAATTGGAAATTGAAGGGATGTCCATCAATTGGACTCAATAAACTTTAGTGTTGTTTATGATGGAATATTGTTGTTCTGGGGGAAATGATGAGCACAATGCTCTCAGGAAGAAAAAAATACCTGAAAAATTCTCCATGAACTCAAGCAAAGTGAAATGTACTATACAAAGTAATAGCAATATTTTGGGATGACCAGCTGTAAATGACTTTGCTATAATCAGTGGTACAATCATCCATGACTACTCTGAAGGACTTTTGATGGAAAATTCTATCCATACCCAGAAAAGTGATTGTGTCTGAATACAGACTAAAGTATTCTCTATCTTTCTCTCTTTTTTTTAACTTTATTTTTCTTGAGGTTTTTTATTTTCATTAGGGTGGGAGATCTTTGTTTTTGTGTTTTTTTCCACAACTTAACTTTTGTGGAAATGTTTTATATCTTAATTGTGGGTAGGGGTAAAGGAAAGAACCTAGAACTCAAAAATTTTAGAAACAATTTTGACTAGAGGGGGAAAATTAAATAAATAAAAATAGAGAAGGCTACTAGCCTATACTACAAAATTTTCTTTTAAAAAAGATAAATACTTAGCAGTGGAATCTTAGAAAGTATAATTTGGTTTTTTATATTTGCATAATTTCAACATATTTTCAAGAATGTATAATTTATATTTGCATAATTTCAACATATTTACAACTTCACCAACGATGCATTAATGAGCCTGACCAATATCAAATCTACCTCTAGTCACATGCAAAAATGCTCTAATTCACTACTGATTAAAGAAATGCAAATTAAAACAACCCTGATGATAAACCACCTCATACCTATCAGATTGACTAATATGATAGAAAAAGAAAATGATAAATGCTAAAGGGGATGTCAAAAATTGGGGCACAAATATAGTATTGGTAGAGTTGTGAATTGATCCAACCATTTTGGAGAACAAGTTCAAGCTATGTCCACAGAGGATATAAAACTATGCATACCCTTTAACCCAGAAATATTACTATTAGGTTTGTATCCCAAAGAGATCAAAGGAAAAGGAAAAGGACATATATGTACAAAAATATTTGTAAAGGCTCTTTTTTTGGTGGGAAAGAATTGGAAATCAAGGGGATGCCCATTAATTGAGGTATTACTCAACAAGTTATAGTATATAATTGTGATGGAATGCTATTTATTGTCTCTCAGAAATGACAGGCAGGGTGGTTTCCAAAAAACCTGGGAAGATTTAGATGAATTGATGCAAAGTGAAATGAACTGAAACAGAACAATGTACACATCAATAGCAATATCATATGGTGATCAAAATATTCATTTAAAAACTTTATTTTTGTTGTTTTTTTTTGAGTTTTCTTTGGGAATATGGCTAATAAGGAAATATGTTTTGTATGACTACACATGTATAATCTGTAGCAAGTTCCTTACTTTTTCAAGGAGAGGAATAGAATTTGAAACTCAATTTTAAAAAATTGAATGTAACAAATTGTTTTTATGTATAATTGACAAAAAACAAAATGCAAAAAAAGTGGAATGAGCAGAGCAAGGAGAACCTTGTACATGGTAACAGCAATACTGTAATGATTGTCAACTGGGAAAGATTTAGCTACTCTGATTAAGACAATGATTCAAGACAATTCCAAAAACCCCATGTTGAAAAATGATCTCACTAAATGAAGATTGAAATTTTTTTAACTTTCTCAATTTTTGTTGTTTTATTCTGTTTATGTTTTCTTCTGCAACACTGGCAAAATGGAAATATATTTTATATTACCTAACATGGTGATAATCATGCATAATCAAAACCAAATTGCCTATGTTCTAAATAGAGGGCTTGGAGTGACAAAAGGAAGGGAGTGAATTTGAAACTCAGAATTTTAAAAAGCGATTGTTTAAAATGTTTTACATGCAATAGAAAAAGTTTAATGAAATAAATTATATACTTTTTAAAAATATATTTATTTGTGAGATTCAAGGAATTAAAGTAGGAAATGAGGAAATCAAACTATCACTCTTTGCAGATGACATGATGGTATACTTAGAGAACCCCAAAGACTCTGCTAAAAAGCTATTAGAAATAATTCAGAATTTTAGCAAAGTGGCAGGATACAAAATAAATCCCCATAAATCCTCAGCATTTTTATATATCACCAACAAAATGCAACAGCAAGAGATACAAAGAGAAATTCTATTCCAAACAAATGTTGAGAGTATAAAGTATTTGGGAATCCATCTACCAAAGAATAGTCAGGAATTATATGAGAAAAATTACAAAACACTTGCCACAAAAATAAAGTCAGATTTAAATAATTGGAAAGACATTCAGTGCTCTTGGATAGGCCGAGCGAATATAATAAAGTTGACAATACTCCCTAAACTAATCTATTTATTTAGTGCTATACCAATCAGACTCCCAAGAAACTATTTTAATGACCTAGAAAAAAATAACAACAAAATTCATATGGAAGAATAAAAGGTCGAGAATTGCAAGGGAACTAATGAAAAAAAAAGTCAGAGGAAGGTGGTCTAAGTGTACCTGATCTAAAGCTATATTATATAGCAGCAGTCACTAAAACCATTTGGTATTGGCTAAGAAATAGACCAGTAGATCAGTGAAACAGATTAGATACAAAGGACAAAAAAGGGTACATCTATAGCAATCTAATCTTTGACAAACCCAAAGATACCAACATTAGGGACAAAAATTCATTATTTGGAAAAAACGGTTGGGAAAACTGGAAAATAGTATGGCAGAAATTAGATATGGATCCACACTTAACACAATATACCAAGATAAGATCAAAATGGGTCCATGATTTAGCCATAAAGAATGAGATAATAAATAGATTAGAGAAACAGAAAATAGTCTATCTCTCAGACCTGTGGAGGAGGAAGGAATTTATGACCAGAGGAGAACTAGAGATCATTATTGATCACAAAATAGAAGATTTTGATTACATCAAACTAAAAAGTTTCTGTACAAACAATACTAATGCAAACAAGATTAGAAGGGAAGTAACAAATTGGGAAAATATTTTTAAAAGTAAAGGTTCTGGCAAAGGTCTCATTTCCAAAATATATAGAGAACTGACCTTAATTTATAAGAAATCAAACCATTCTCCAATTGATAAATGGTCAAAGGATATGAACAGACAATTCTCAGATGATGAAATTGAAACTATTTCCACTCATATGAAAGAGTGTTCCAAATCACTACTGATCAGAGAGATGCAAATTAAGACAACTCTGAGATACCACTACACACCTGTCAAATAATGATGAATGTTGGAGGGGATGTGGGAAAACGGGGACACTGATACATTGTTGGTGGAGTTGTGAAAGAATCCAGCCATTCTGGAGAGCAATTTGGAATTATGCCCAAAAAGTTATCAAACTGTGCATACCCTTTGACTCAGCATTGCTGCTATTGGGATTATATCCCAAAGAAATACTAAAGAGTGGAAAGGGACCTGTATGTGCCAAAATGTTTGTGGCAGCTCTTTTTGTTGTAGCTAGAAACTGGAAGTTGAATGGATGCCCATCAATTGGAGAATGGTTGGGTAAATTATGGTATGTGAAGGTTATGGAATAGTATTGCTCTGTAAGAAATGACCAGCAGGAGGAATACAGAGAGGCTTGGAGAGACATCAACTGATGCTGAGTGAAATGAACAAAACCAGAAGATCGCTGTACACTTCAATGCTGTATGAAGAGGTTTCTGATGGAAGTGGATATCTTCAACATAAAGAAGATCCAACTCACTTCCAATTGATCAATGATGGACAGAAATAACTACACCCAGAGAAGGAACACTGGGAAGTGAATATAAATTGTTAGCACTATTGTCCATCTACCCAGGTTACTTATACCTTCGGAATCTAATACTTAATGTGTAACAAGAAAATGGGATTTACACACATATATTGTATCTAGGTTATATTGTAACACATGTAAAATGTATGGGATTACCTGTCATTGGGGGGAGGGAGTGGAGGGAGGGGAGGGATAATTTGGAAAAATGAATACAAGGGATAATATTATTAAAAAAATATTTCTTTGTTTGGGATTCACAGTAACCTTGAGTAGGTACTATTAGTCTTCCCATTTTACTGTTGAGGAAATTGAGGCATAAATGACTTGTCTGGGACCCCACAATTAGTAAGTGTCTGAGGCTAGAATTGAATTCATGACTTCCTGAGTTCAGGTCCAGTGCTCTATCCATGACATCACCTACCTGTTTCTATACAAACTGCTTAGTTTCTTATTTAAATTCTTCATTTCCAGCTACAATCTACCCTTCTAGTTTTATTCCATTTTTTAACATCCATCCCTTTAAACATTTGACATTCCAAACAAATTGGAAAAGAGACTGTCTTCTGAACTCAGCATTCTTTACGTCTGTATGTTTGTACAAGATATTCCCTATGTCTGTAATAGAGTCACTCCACAGCTCTACTTATTAAATCCTTATCTTCTTTCTAGGCTAAGTTTAAGTACCATCTTTACTGTGACACCTCCCTGAACCCTCTGGATCAAGATATTAATACCTCCCTCAAGTTATATTAAATTTATAAACTTATCTGCATACATAAAAGCATAGATCTAAAGCTGGAAGCTACCTTAGAAACCATCTTTCTCAACATCCTTATTTTACAAATAAAGAAATTGAAACCCAGAATGGTAAAATTATTTGCCTGAGGCCACACAAGAAGTAAATGGCAGAGTTAGGTTTCTATCACAGATTTTCTGCCTTCAAAACCAGCAGTTTTTCCACTGGACCCCTCTGCCTTATCCTTGCCCAAAATCAAATAGATAGCTAATGGCAGAGATAACATAACATGGATCTTGTGAATCCGAATTCATCACTCATTCAGCAATACCTCACTGCCTCCTAGGACTCTGCCTTTTAGTAGAATGTAAGCTTAGGACTTTTTTTATCATCATCTTTGACTCCTCAGCTCCTAGACCAGTGCCTTGCACATAGAAAGAGTTTAATTAATGTTATTTGAATTGAATTTTGGTATTTAAAATGCTTTGCCAAGAGAACCCTACAAAATGAGTTGTTTAATGTTATTAGTTCTATTTCTTGGAGATGGAAACTGAATAAAATTATTTACCCCAGATCATGATATTAAGATTGTCAAAAACCCATTTTTTCTGGTCCACAATAGAGAGGAGTTCTCGCTATCAGTCCTATTTCCCTCAGTGCTATAAGCCAATTTAATGATAAGTCAGTAGTCATATTGATACATTTCCTCAGGTTTTCCTAAACATCCATAAAGGTTAGTCCCTCCACTCAGACCAAACTTCAACTTAAAGATTGTAGCAGAGAATCTCACCAAAGGTAAATACAGATTGATAAGAAGTGTCAGTATTAGAAAGGACCATAAGACATTAATTATATCAGAATTAGAAGGGAAATTAGGACACAGACCATACAATGTCAGAGCATGATGAGACCTTAGAAATCATTGTAATCCAATCTTTTTCAGAAGAAAAGACGTAATAATGAGAAGTGGCTTTCCAAAGGCCACATGATTAGTAAATTTGTTACACAGGAATAAAACACATTTCATGATAGTGTTCTTGCCATTATTCTATTCTAAGTCCAAAGAAAACGTTGTTTCATGCTATAGAATGGGCTTACCTCTTTTACAAGAGCTTGAGTCAAAATTCTCAGATGATGAAATTGAAACTATATCCATTCATATGAAAGAGTGTTCCAAATCACTACTGATCAGAGAATTGCAAATTAAGACAACTCTGAGATACCACTACACACCTGTCAGATTGGCTAAGATGACAGGAACAAATAATGATGAATGTTGGAGGGGATGTGAGAAAACTGGGACACTGATACATTGTTGGTGGAGTTGTGAAAGAATCCAGCCATTCTGGAAGCAATCTGGAGCTATTCCCAAAAAGTTATCAAACTGTGCATACCCTTTGATCCAGCAGTGCTACTATTGGGCTTATATTCCAAAGAAATATTAAAGAGGAGAAAGGGACCTGTATGTGCCAAAATGTTTGTGGCAGCCCTTTTCGTAGTGGCTAGAAACTGGAAGATGAATGGATGTCCATCAATTGGAGAATGTTTAGGTAAATTATGGTATATGGAGGTTATGGAATATTATTGCTCTGTAAGAAATGACCAGAAGGATGAATTCAGAAAGGTTTGGAGAGACTTGCATGAATTGATGCTGAGTGAAATGAGCAGAACCAGAAGATCACTATACACTTCAACAACAATACTGTATGAAGATATATTCTGATGGAAATGGATATCTTCAAAATGAAGATCCAACTCACTTCCAGTTGATCAATGATGGACAGAAACAACTACACCCAGAGAAGGAACACTGGGAATTTAATGTAAACTGTTAGCATTACTCTCTATCTACCCAGGTTACTTATACCTTTGGAATCCAATACTTAACGTGCAACAAGAAAATTGGATTTACACACATATATTGTATCTAGGTTATACTGTAACACATGTAAAATATATGGGATTGCCTGTCATCTAGAGGAGGGAGTAGAGGGAGGGAGGGGAAAATTTGGAAAAATAAATACAAGGTATAATGTTAAAAAAAATACTCATGCATATATACTGTCAAAAAAATTTATAATTATAAAATTAATAATAAAAAAGGTAAGAAAATCCCATTGGGAAAAAAAAGAGCTTGAGTCAACTGAAAAATATCTTGTCACTACAAACATTACATGAAGAGTAATTAGTTTTCTTCACCTATGATCATTCTTAGCAATATTATAACAACTGAGAGTCCAAAGCCCAGTGCTGGATGACTAAGAGAATTAAGGTTTGTTAATGACAGTGCATCACAATATTTTGACAAGACCCTGCACTGCCAGCCATGGTGTGACTACTGGGTGTGGTCAAAAGCTCAGTTCTTCACCTAGAAATTATTCAATAACTTCAAGTAATATGAGGTAGAGTGGAAAGAATTATGGATTTGCTATCAAGAAACCTGCTTTGAATTCTCCAAATTAGCTTACTACTAGCATGATCTTGGGCCTCAGCTTTCTCATCTGCTCTTGTTTGACCTCTAGATTATCTTCTAACTCTGGATTATATGAATTCAACTAACAAAATATTAGTCTTCCAAATATGATTAGGGAAAAAGGAAAAGAACCTACATATTCTAAAATGTTTACAGTAACTCTCAGGGCAGCTAGGTGGTTCAGTGGATAGAGCACCAACCCCGAAGTTAGGAGGACCTGGGTTCAAATCTTATCTCAGACACTTAACACTTCCTAATTATGTGACCCTGGGCAAGTCACTTAACCTCAATTGCCTCAGCAAAAAGAAAAAAAAAAAAAATACAGTAACTCTCTTTGTGTTGGCAAATAACTAGAAATTTCAGGGATACTCATCATTTGGGGAACAACTTATGGCACATGATTATGATAGAATACTATAAAAATTATCAATTCAATTATTTTAGAACAACATGCAAAGACTTACACAAAATAATGGAGAGAAGTGAGCAGAACCAAGAGAACATTGCATATAGTAACAGAAATAATGTTTTAAGAATGACTTTGAGCAAAAAAAGTTATTTTGATTTTTATAAATACCTAAATTAACTCTAAAGAACATGTGAAGAAAGATGTTATCTTCATCTAGAAAAAGAATTTATAAATAGAAGTATGCATAAAATAACAATGTATGTGTGCATGCATATGTATGCATATATGCATATTTACATATACACATATATGTGTGATACCTATTTTTGTCTAATGGTAGCTATCTCTAGGGTGGAGAAGGAAAAATATGATTTTGTTATGTATTTGAAAGGAATAGAAAATTGTACACAGTAGATTTGCAGTTTCATGTGCAATCATCTTTTTTATTGTACTATGTTACAGAAATATTTGTTTAAATCCACAAATTAAAATAAATTATTAAAAAACCCAAAATATTAGTGCTACAACTTACCTGAAATGGACAGATGGGTGGATGCATAGCTGGAGGGATGAATGGATGGATGGATGGATGGACAAGTGACTAATAAGAATAAAGAATTTATTGAGCACTTACTATGTCCAAAGCACTATGCTAAATACTAGGAACACAAACAAAAAGATAAGACAGTTTCTCTATAAGATCATATTCTAATGGACTTCTCATGTACCTTCCTCCTCTAGGGCCTCATCCTCTGATTTGTTCCTTCAAGAACCTTCATTTTAAAGATTCCCAGGCTAACTTTGTTTTCATTCCTTTCTAAGATTCACTCCTGATTTCTGTACTTTTTTTTTTAACCATGCTGTCATGCCTGTGCAGATATCACCCTCCTCCATCTTTTCTTCCTGACTCCCTTTCAATTTTCTTTTACTTATTGTCTTCTTTCCTCTTCCCAACAAGAATACAAGCTCCTTGAAAACAGGATGTCTTTCTTCCTGCTTGTATTTTTTCATAAACTTATTCTAGTACTTAGCCTATAGTAAGTAATCAATAAATGTTTTCCCTGATTTGACATTCTACTGTGGGAGACAACCAAGGCAGGGGATATACTGTAGGGCATAGAATATCAAAATTGAAAGAGAAATTAGAACATAGAACATATGGAAAGTGTCAGCTATAAGTCAAATGAAAAGGTCCCATGGTTCTTAGGGTTCAACAGCAAAGCAGATGGTAATGCTTCTGTTTTAACACTATTGGTTTCTGATGTTGAACTATTTCACAGTGGCAATGATTCTGTTAATAAAGCTTTCTTTCTTTTTTGTGTCTTCATTAGCTGTGGCTACAACAGGAATAGTTACAGATAAGCATCTCTATAGAAATTGCTTCCCAGGATGTTGACTGAGAACATTGGTGTAGAAGCACTGCCATCCTCAAGGCTGTTGGGTTCCTTATCTTGAAGTATTTTATTAGGGTCTGAAGGTGATCAAAGTGACAGTAGGGGAGGTTGGATTTGCTTGGCATATATTGATTTCTCTCTCTCTCTCTCTCTCTCTCTCTCTCTCTCTCTCTCTCTCTCTCTCTCTCTCTCTCTCTCTCTCTCTCTCTCTCTCATAGTACCTGGCTCAGGTGTCCAGCAACTGAAAATACTGAGACAAGTCTCCAGAAAGTAGAATGTGAGCTGGAACTGGAAAGAAGACATGAATTCTAAGAGCAGTCAGTGCAAAGACCCAGCATTTGGTGCATGGTGTGTTATGAACAAGAGCATTACTTAACCTTTCTGAGATTCATCTTCCTAGTTTGTAAAACTATACCAACCCCCAGATGGCAGGTAGACCAATACATGTTAAATACGTTAAAGTATATGTTAAATACAATATATGTATACATAATCCATATAGTTATTTTGCTGCACAAGAAGAATCAGAAATAATGTAAAATTGACCTGAGAAGGAAATAGAAAATCCAAGCAGACAAAAAGAGAGGGATTGAAAATGCTATGTAATGGTTTACACTCATTTCCCAGAGTTCTTTCACTGGGTGTAGTGGGTTCTATTCATTATTGAACAATTGAACTGATTTGGTTCATCTCATTGTTGAAGAGAGCCACGTCCATCAGAATTGAACATCATTGTTGTTGAAGTATAAAATGATTTGCTATGGACTGGATTATATTAATGGTGACTTCCAGATTTTAAAAAAAATGACACTAGGATTGGAATTAATGATTTGATGGAGGGCAGCATATGTTGTTGTTGATGATGATTCTAATGTTATATTTTTGCATAATCAACTGCACTGACCACATAGTTGATTCTACTGGGACATTAAAATGGTGAAAAAACACTGTTCATTTGGACTATTCTTCATTTTATTTGTTTGTTTTAGTTTTTTCTCATGACCTTTATTTCAAAGGGGGGTAGCTGAAACAAACCTGTGGGATTTAGGTTAATTTCATCCCAAGTTTTGATGCCATTTCAAATTCTGGCAGAAATGTCTATTGGAAAGTCAGATTTGGAATAGGCTTTTAAATAAAAAATAAATCCCTTATGTAGGTCTCTAAAAATAAACTGCCAAAAAACCCTATGTGAAGATTAAAACTTTTCAGAGGAGAAATAGTCAAAATGTGTCACTGTATTTAGTCTATTTCTCTAATCCATGATTTACTAGCAGATGTTTTTGGGTTCCATGTTTTTTTTATAAGATTTGGAGTTAGTAGAACTGGGTTAAATTTCAGTTTTATGAAAATATTTCATAGATTTAGAGGTGGAAGATACTTCAGACACCATATAACAGCCCACTCATTCTATTTCCTGTGTGGTCTTCTTCCAGGGATTCCAGTGTTCTTCCAGGGATGCCAAAAATCATGGAACAGCCCAACGTCCAAAGATGCAAATTTGAGGGTCATTCAAAGAGTGAGAAAGGAAAATGATGGATATTAATGGGCTACATAAAACATATGAACTACACTACAAATGGAATCCAAGAAGCAGTACAAATTATATCATATTATCATGGATTTAAGTATAGGAAGAAGTTTTAGGGCATTGAGTCTAATTCATCTGTTTTACAGATAAGTCAAAGGAACTGAGAGAATTAAAGTGATTTGCCTAAAGTCAAATTGATAATAATTAGCAGTGCCAGGACCAGAACATGGGACCTCTTTCTCCAGATCTGCAAGCACTCCATTGTACCACACTGTCCCTCAATGTAAGATTGGAAAAAGAAGCTAACTGATCAGATAGCAAGAGAGAGGGATTCTGTTCATTTCATTTTGCATCAATTCATATTTCTTTCCCATATTGTCTGTACCATCACTGTCTCTAGAAACATTTTGGGATTTTCTAGGTAAAATAAAAATAAAATAAAATTTTAAAAATCCTATTAAGGTTCCATATGCCAGGGTAAAATAAAAACAACAACAAAAATAACAAATATTTTACATTTTCACATATCCTACTTTACTTAATTCTCAACAAAAATCTGTGATACAACAAACTCTACTTTATGGGTAAGGAAACTGAAACTTGGGAAGAAAAATAACATATAAATTCCCATAGCTAATACTTAGTAAAGTTAAATCCTTAGTAAAGTAAAAATACTTAGGACTCAAAACTTGTTCTACCGTTTCCTAATCTAAAACATTTCCCACAATATTACACTCTTGATTTTCAGTGGGAAAAGAGTACCTTAATTTTAGAGTGGGTCACTTTACATATGCATAATCCTGATCATGCAGCCCTAAAAATGGGTTGTGATGGGGTGGGGGAATGGGAGGGTGAAGTGGGGGCATTGCACCCTCATACAATGGCTAAACTAAAAGGAGCTGGCCTAACCTCTTGATTTTATGGGAAACTCTGGAGTTAATAGCCTCATAGAACTGATGATCCAATCTCCTACCATGGTCAGAACATACCATCCTTCCAAACTCAGCTGTCAATGTTGCCCCTTTAAGCCTTTCATGTTTGGTGCCTCTCTAGTATACTTATCAAGAACCACAGTGTGATATTGTTATCTTAGTACATGACATCACTCAATGAAAAGACAATGGGTCCTGTCAAAACTTTGTATTTCCCCAACATGAGAGTTTTTTTTCATAGGTAATAAATTAATAAAAGCTGGTTGAATTTCACTAAGGTTGATTCTAATAATCAGAAAATTAGTTGGCATTTATATGGCTTCTTAAGTTTGATAAATTATTTTATATATTTTAATATAGTTGATTCTCACAATAATTCCTTAAATTATATATTATAAGCATATTTCCCCCATTTTAGTGATGAGGGAAATGAGATTTTTAAAAAGTTAAATGATTTTGGTGAGTGTCTAGTGTCAGTAAGAGTCAGAGTAAGTGTCAGAACTTGGTGAATATCAGAAATAAGATTCAAATTCAGCTATCTCCTGAATATGAGTCCAATATACATAGGGGGAAAATGGATCTTTTCCTTCTAACCATAGTAATAGTCTTTGTAGGGCCTTTCTGAGGTCAAAATACAAAACAGCAAATCTACATAGTCTTTTAATAGACAGATCTTCAAATAATTATTCCTAAGTCTATGAACCTATTGAACTCTAGGAAGTCCCTTAACCTCTCAGTACCTTAAGAAATTCTTGAGAGTATACATAATATGGACAGAATCAACTACACCCAGAAAAGGAACATTGGGAAATGAGTGTAAACTGTTTGCTTTTTTGTTTTTCTTCCCAGGTTATTTTTACCTTCTGAATCCAATTCTTTCTGTGCAACAAGAAATTTGGTTTTGCACTCATCTATTGCATCTAGGATATACTATAACACATTTAACATGTATGGGACTGTCTGCCATTTAGGGGAGGGGGTAGAGGGAAGGAGGGGAAATTTCAGAACAGAAGTGAGTGCAAGGGATAATGTTGAAAAAAAAATTACCCATGCATATGTACTGTCAAAAAAAATTTATAATTATAAAATTAATTTTTAAAAAAGAGTACACATCATAAAAGAGTTTCATATCTGCAATGATAGAGTTTGTTCATTGGAGAGTTCTTTTCAACAATGAAACCACTGATCCAACTTAAAAAAAAAAAAAAAAGTCTGTGAGTGGGAATGATCTTTAAGAGCTTCCCTATTTAATTCCCACCACTTGCTTCTGTTAATTACATCTTATCTTTGTTTATCTTGAGAGTTATTTGAGTCTTATCAATTCTTTATCTAGTCTCTCTAGTCTCCCATAATGACAGTGGAACATTCCTTTTGGGATAGTTTACAAAGTATTTTCCTTATAACAATCCTGTAAGGGTTTCTTAAGGGCAAGTGAAGCAGCATGGATTAGCTGATAGAGTATTGGACTTGGAGGCAGAATATGATCTGGGTTCAAATTCCATTCTGAACAAGTCTTTAATCAGCCTTTTGCTCACTTACCAGTTGCAGGTAATAATAGCAGCACCTACTTCACAAAGTTGGTATGGGGAATAAATAAGATAATGTATGTTAAGAGCTTTGAAATCCTTAAAGTGCTGTTTTAAATGTTAGCTTATGGTCATTGTTATCCCTTTCCATACATGAAAAAACTGATGTTCCTAATGATTAAATAATCCCAAATCTACCAAGTGTCAGAGTTGGAAGCTGAACTTGTGCCTCCTGGTGTCACTTTTTTTAAAATTAATTTTATAATTATACATTTTTGACAGTATATATGCATGAGTAATTTTTTATAACATTATCCTTTGTATTCATTTTTCCAGATTTTCCCCTCCCTCCCTCTACTCCCTCCCCTAGATGACAGGCAATCCCATATATTTTACATGTGTTACAGTATAACCTAGATACAATATATGTGTGTAAATCCAATTTTCTTGTTGCACGTTAAGTATTGGATTCCGAAGGTATAAGTAACCTGGGTAGATAGAGAGTAATGCTAACAGTTTACATTCAATTCCCAGTGTTCCTTTTCTGGGTGTAGTTGTTTCTGTTCATCATTGATCAACTGGAAGTGAGTTGGATCTTCTTTATTTTGAAGATATCCACTTCAATCAGAATATATCTTCATACAGTATTGTTGTTGAAGTGTATAGTGATCTTCTAGTTCTGCTCATTTCACTCAGCATCAGTTCATGCAACTCTCTCCAAGCCTTTCTGAATTCATCCTGCTGGTCATTTCTTATAGAGCAATAATATTCCATAGCCTTCATATACCATAATTCAACCATTCTCCAATTGATGGGCATCCATTCAACTTCCAGTTTCTAGCCACTACGAAAAGAGCTGCTACAAACATTTTGGCACACACAGGTCCCTTTCCACTCTTTAGTATTTCTTTGGGATATAAGCCCAATAGCGGCAATGCTGGATCAAAGGGTATGCACAGTTTGATAACTTTTTGGGCATAGTTCCAAATTGTTCTCCAGAATGGCTGGATTCTTTCACAACTCCACCAACAATGTATCAGTGTCCTAGTTTTCCCACATCCCCTCCAACATTCATCATTATTTGTTCCTGTCATCTTAGCCAATCTGACAGGTGTGTAGTGGTATCTCAGAGTTGTCTAAATGTGCATTTCTCTGATCAGTAGTGATTTGGAACACTCTTTCATATGAGTGGATATAGTTTCAATTTCATTATCTGAGAATTGTCTGTTCATATCCTCTGCTGGTGTCACTTTTATACTATTTCCAACTATATTCACAATCTCTCACTGTCATGTGCCTGTAAAAGTGCTTCCACAAAAATAATATTAACATTAATAGCATAGCAGCATGCTACGTGTGGAAATGTGTTTAGAAGAATTGCACATGTGTAATCAAATTGAATTACTTGCTGTTTAGGGGAGAGAGGAGAAGGTGAGGGAAGTAGAAAAAAATTGTAACACAAAGTTTTGCAAGGGTAGATGTTGAAAATTATCTTTGCACGTATTTTGAAAAATAAGAACCTATTTATTAAAAATATATTTTTAAAAATTTATTTTAAAAAGTTAACATCAGGGACCCATATATGGTATTAACACAATACTTCATCTTCAATGAATCTGTGGTCTTTTGGAAATGAGTACTACCTCCAAAATCTGCAGATTGTGAACTACCCATGTCTTCATCATTAGAATAACACCAAACTGGAATCTCTTACAATTCCTAAAGAATATCCATCTGGACTCTTCAGTAATGAAGAATAAGTAAATACTAGAAATCACTGCATCTTGAATGCCTTCCTACAAGTCTTTTGAAATCATTTGAGGACATATATAGTTCCTAATATGTTTATCTGTTGTCTCTACCTCTCACTGCAAGATCAGTCTCACTACTTTTCTAATTATTATGGTATTTGTGCTTTGTAGTTTTATTTGATGAGAGACAGTGTTGTATAATGGTTAGAAAGCTGGCTTTGGAGTTAGGAAGACCAGAGTTAAAACTCTTCTTCAGATATATACTGGCTGTGTAATTCTAGGAAAGTCATTTAATCTCTTAATGGCTCTCAGTTTCAGGAAATGTGTGTATCTGCCTTGATAAAGGGAAGCTCCTTAATAAGAACTTCTTATACACATGAACTCATAGATTAGGTTTTCATTCTTGAAGAAGAAGAAGAAGAAGAAGAAGAAGAAGAAGAAGAAGAAGAAGAAGAAGAAGAAGAAGAAGAAGAAGAAGAAGAAGAAGAAGAAGAAGAAGAAGAAGAAGAAGAAGAAGAAGAAGAAGAAGAAGAAGAAGGAGGAGGAGGAAGAGGAGGAGGAGGAGGAGGAGGAGGAGGAGGAGGAGGAGGAGGAGGAGGAAGAGGAGGAGGAGGAAGAGGAGGAGGAGGAGGAGGAAGAGAAGGAGAAATTCCCTAGCCCTAGCTATATATATATATATATATATATATATATATATATATACATGAGAGAGAGAGAGCATCAATGGAAGAATATAGTATTTAAAAAATAAGTGAGGAATTTTTTTTTTAAATAAGTGAAGGGTTTTGTTTGTTTTTACTAAAGAGCAACTTGGAATGATTGATAGTACAATACAACTTCATAGATGTAATCCATCTTATTCTTTCCCTCCTATTAGATCCGGGAGCTACTTCTTGTCTGACAACAGTATTCATTCATGGTAGGTGTGCCTACAGACTAATTCCATGGACAACTCACCAAGTGTCTAGTTTGAGTAAACCACCAAAGTACTAAATATGTTAATCTAATATAATATTTACTTTGAATCAAGAAAGATGTTTATAGTCATTATTGAGGTGTTCAGGACTGTTTATTGTCAAAGGTACTCAACAAGCACATGTGTATTTCACCAAAAGTAATCCCTAGCTCTCAGATTCTACAGAACACTGGAATATTTTATGGAATGATGTTGGCTTTTAAGACTGAAAAAAAACAGCCACTTATAAGGTAAAATGTTTAATTTAGCCTACTTTAGCAGTGGTGCTAACTAGGCAGTGTTGTAACGCTTAAAAATGATAATAGAGTTAAATGGCATTGTTTGTTGGGCTTATCATCCTTTGTCCTTTGTCCAAGAAGAGAAACAATGACATCGTGAAAGTAATGTCTTGTCTTGTGCATACAATGGATTTAATTGAGGCAGAGCTACATAAAGTCATCAGCCTCACTTTCTCTTCCAGAATCATCAAAGTCCATTGGCAAGACTGGTTTATCTGTCCATCCAAAGTCAACCACTATCAGGAACTATTATCTGCCTCTAATACCAAACCCAAGAAACTATGTCTATGGAAATGTGACAGAGGTTCTGTCTGAATATGCAAATTTGTAATTATTCTATTAGGTTTTAGCAATACAAAGTAATCTGAGACATAAAATTTCAGACACAGCCAATGTGTAGATTATTTGTCTTTTTAACCATGCCCATTTCTTTCAAAGAAAGGCTTTTATTTGGGGAGGGAGAGGGAGGCAAGATTTGCTGCTTTTAGAAGTCTCTTCTCTGGATTTCTGTAATTATGTTATTCTATGATACTTTATACCAAATCCACTAGACACCTTAACTCAACTTGCTTTGGGGAGTAGCACCAAGCTGAGATCCCTTTAAAGTTCTAAAAATCATCCATCTGGATACTTCATAAGAAAGTCGCTCAAGTCCCTCAAATCCTGCTTTTGCTATATATAGCTTCAGATTGCTTTCCAAGATGGCTCATTTTTAAAATTTTGCAAACAAGAAGCTTAAGTGACTTGCCCAAAGTCACACAGCTAGTTAATGTTACTTGGAACCACAACTAAATCCTAATTAATTCAAATAATGAATCCCCATCCCACCTCTCCACCCATCTGCCAAGTGGTCTCATATGTTCACATTCTCACTCTTCAGAATTAGTTTGTATTTTTTTCCAGCCCAATGAAAATATTCAGTGTGGATTCAAATAATGTGACCACTTTAGGAGAATTCACTGTTCCCACTAATCATATAATCAAGTCTTCTAAGACTCATAGTTTTTATTTCATCTCAAAAAAAAGAAATTGAGAGCTATATTGGCTGGCTATCCCTTAACATCTCCTCACCACCACCACCTTCTTTTTTAGTACCTGATAGAGCAGATGTTCAAGAGAGAGGGAGGGATGTAATCCAATCAAAGGGAGCATGGAAAGGACAGAGGGAAGCTGCCTCCTTGTCTAATGAGAAACATTGTTGCCAAACAGACTTTGGGGCTTTGCACATGGTGTGAAGTCCTTGTCCCCAAAGTGAACTCTCCCAGCTTTGGGCCCAGCAATCGGGGCAGCTCTCCATTAGGGCCCTTCTTTTCCCTCCCTTTTAAGAGAACAGCCCGATTGTGCGGATTTCACAGTCTGAACAGGACTGAAAGGAGTGGAATTAAGTTTCTATCACGGCTCTTTTCAAGGGGGCTGAGTCTGTGATTGGACTCCAGTCAGAATATATGAATCTTTTGTATGCCAGAGCCAGTTTGCATTAATTGCCTCTTCTATTTCCCTGACACTCTTTACAGTGAAAACTTACAGTAATTAACATGGGTTTCTGACTTGTGTTTGAGCTAAAGGATGTGCTTTTGAAGCTTGTGTTTTGAGCTAAAGGATGCTGCTGCCCTGAGCCTGGGAATTAGGCCTGGGGATAGGACTGGGGGGGGGAGGGGATGGGGTGTTGAGGAGCAGGGACTAAGCAGTGGATAAAAGCCATGCATTTTTCTACCTGAGGTTGCAGAGTTAGGCTTGTAGCTGCTGCATTTCTAGGCTGGAATCCATCCGCTTGATTTTGTTCCTGCTGTTGCTGCTGTCAGAGTCTGGGAGATGTTTTTATGACATGTGTTGTTAATAAAAAACCCGACTGGCCAGGACACTGGAGGATACACCATAGGGAACAGTCTTTTAGTGGTGATTTTTAAGGGGGGAGGGGGGAGGAGGAACAAGGGGCCCAGAAAGGTGACCTGATAGGGCCTTTTCATCTCTAATTTCGAGAATTCTGTGATTATCGGGGTCCCCGCAGACAGGGTTCCCGCAGACAGGGACAGAGTCAAAATACTGACACACCCCTGAAAGGGACTTGTAATCACAACGGAAAACATTTTGTAGAGAGGAGATGGAATCTGGCCCCAGTGACTGGTGCCTGCCAATATTTTGGCTGGATGAGTTTTTCAAGCTGCTTTCTTGTCACTCTGAATCGGATGATTCACGCTGGTAGCATGTTGTATCGGTTAGCCAGTAATGCTTCCTAATAAAAGACTCCTTAAAATGATTTTCCTTAAAGACATAGAGGAATTTGTTTCTTGCAAAATCAAACCTATGTTCTTAATCAAGGCTGATTGAATAAAACAAGCTGCAAGCAGCAAAAGGGGGTTAATTTAACAGCTTACTGATGAAAATCTGTCACTGCCTCTTCCCCCTCCCCACCTTACATAGGAACAGATGGCTTTACCACAAAGTTTTGAATACAAAGTTAATTTAAAAAAAAAATCCAATTCTTCTCTCAATCTCTGAACTAACGCTTTAAAAGTTCTCTCTACTAAAAGGAATACCAAGGCACTTATTTTGAGCTCTGAAACATGGAAATAGACTCATTAGGCCTGTAATTACCAAAGGAGAGGTGCCCTGGATTAATGTCACCTTGAGCAGGGCAGGAGCCTCCCCATCCTAGGAAGTGGAACTTTTTGGAAAGGGAATTCAATGGGTTTCACTTTGAGCTGGTTTCTATTCTCTTTCTAGATCCAACTGGCAAGTCAAGTCACTTCATTCCTGTCAGTGAAACCCAAAGATTGTTAAAAAAAAAAATAATAATAATAATAAAATAAAGTTATAGGTTTGGGACTGGCAAAATCTTCTTGATACACATCATAAAGCTGTAGGAAAAGATCTTAGAATTAATTCAACATCCTTATTTTAATATGTAATAACTTATATTTACATAGTGATCCATAAGTATAATTGTGTGTGTGTGTGTGTGTGTGTGTGTGTGTGTGTGTGTGTGTGTGAACTGGAAAAAAGAGAGGTGAAAATGTTTGCCCAAGGTTATGGAAGAAATAAGTAAAAGAGTCTGGATTCAAATACAGATTTTCTGAGTTCAGATTCAAGATGCATTCTGATAGACATATTAAGTCAATTCTAATATTCTCAAGAAGTCTCTACAGCTTTGTACTGGAAGGATTACCAACAGTGCCTTTCTATATCAATTGCATTTTCTTTTCCCTTTCTCCTTCCTTCCTTTCTTTCTAGGTTTGAATCCCATTTCATCCATTCACTATCACTGAATTTCTCTGGGCCTGCTTTTTCATCTACATGTAATTAGCCAATTAGGAGTCCATCTTTGAAAAACCTCATATTTGCCCATCCTGGTGGGTTATACAGAGCATGTGCATTATTCCTTGCCTGCATCCAATCCAAAGAGCAAAACATTGGAGAGCCATTTTCTGTCCATAAGTGACTAAGGAAATAATACTATGTGAGGTGTCTCTGTGTGGGGTAGGAATATTCGATTGGCTGGGGTACTGAAAGGACCAATATCTCAGAAGAAGCTGAATAGAAACTAAAGGTAAATTCCAAAATTTCCAGTGGAATGATATCTTAGTTCTCTTCTCTATAGGTTTCCATATGAGGAAGACTGTTGTCAGCCACTAAGTGGATAATAGGGAAGTAATTGATTTATCTTCTTACCTTCTCTCCAAGTATGGGTAAATTCATGATGCCTTTGTTTCTTTTTTGTATATTCTTTTCTGATCCTAAGTGAATGAAAGATAACTGAACAAGTTATAATTGTGAGTTTTGAAAAATTGGAATAGCAGTCAGAAATCTTCGAAGCAGCCAGAATTGGTAATAAATACCACTAGGGCTAAGCTCCATAGCAATCAAGTCTGGTACAGAGCCAGCATTGAAACTGACCTACCTACTGGACCCAAATTCACCAATGACGCTACCCATTAGCCAAGACATTTCATTCTAGGATTCAGCCACACTGACCACTGAATTGATTCCCCCATCATGATTCCATGTCCCAAAACCAATTTGATGGGTATGCTGCTTAAGGACTAAAGGATCCGTAGAGCCAGAAGCTATGAGATACCTTTGGTCTAACATGTTCCCAATATATATGTCTCACTATCTTTGAATTTTAAGTTTAAATCCAGGAAAGGGATGTTATATATGCAAGCAAGGAAATGTGTCACCAATATGAGAGCTGTAACCTCTGTCCTGGTAATTTCTGCTCAGGAAATGTTGGTATAAAAGCTAATTAAAGTCAACTAGTTGATCATTATTAGGAAAACTACAGAAGATAGGGACTTATAATTTTTAGCATTAGAAGCCTCTTGCGGATAGCCTCTCAGCATTCTCTTTTGATTGAACTCTGGGGAAAATCACTACCTTTGAAAATAGGGATTAAAGAAATTAACTCCAAAGTAGATGCTACATATAAAATAGAGGTTACTTTAGATAACTTCCATGGTCCATTCCAGTTCTAAACTTGTGATCTTTGAATCTTCATTTTCTAGCACCCAGACCTTCCTATCTATGTTGTATTTATTTTACATTCATTTGGAACACATTTACTTTGGATGTCTTTTTGTGAATATATTGTTTCCATGAATATAAAGTTCCTTGAGAATGAGTTCTTTGTGAGGTGTTATTTATTTATATTTATATGTCCAGAACCAAGAATAGGTTTCCATATCATTCAAGGAATTCTAATAATCAGATGTATAAATAAGAAATACCGTCCTACCTGTATCTCTAGCTTTGAGTTGATGAAGTTGAGTGCAATGGAAAAGCTGCTCTCTTTCCTCACTTAGCAACATCAACAACAGCTCCTTTTAAAAAAAAGAAGCAGGATTTTTTCATATATATGCTTAAGATAGTGGAATTTGCAACATATTTCAGCTATGTAGAAGTCTGAGGGTTTGGATGAACTAGAGAATTGCCAAGGAAACCATACTTTTGCTTTGGTGTTTGAGCTGCTGTCTGCTATGATTGGGACTAGCCAGGACTGAGATCTGTATTTACAAGCTCTTGACTAAATTTGTAGAGATGTCGCTGCTAAGAAGGATATGAGAGGTACAGGAAGGCAGATTATTGTGGAATAGGGAAGTAGGGAGAGAGAAATCAAAAATAGGTCTTTCTTCCATGCCCCACATAACTGTTAGATTCAACTTAGAAATTCTAGTCATGTAACTTCTAATTCTTCTCCCATAATTCAGGAATGGTGACAATAGTCAGGAGCATGAACAAGAAAGATGGTCAGGAAAAAAGTGTCCTTACAATTAGAATTACTCTTAGTTTTTCACTTCATTGTGTTTTAATAAATCATATTGTCACTAAAAATTGAAGTATTGACCTCTTAAGAATAATATTGTTCAAATGAGAGGGATTTCCAAATCTAGGTAAGAAGAGAGCCAAATCAAGACTGCCATAATTTTGACATTTCAGAAGGTTAGTCCATTTCTCTTTTCCCTAAGCTAAAATTTTAATCAAGACAGGACATGGCCATGAAACTTGTGAGCTCAGAGTTGTAGGAGTGGGAATAATTTAAGTTATGGACTGGTGGTCCACTGGGAAGCAATAAGGATACTCCAGGCTTATGGAAAGCTTAATGAAAGGCTTCTAATGAAATTTCTTGGTGAGTGGCTTGAGTAGAGCATCATCTGGTGGCCAAATTACATACTACCTTCTCTATCTGGTTAATTAAGTGACAGCCTGCTTTTCTATAGACTGAAAAAGACAAGGAAACAAGTCTGATGTAAATAACTATTGCTAAAGCAATGTCAACTACATGAACACAGTCACTTTTACATTAATAATCATCAATGAAAACCTAGTGGCAAAATATAAGATGAAATTTTTTAAAAACCATAAGTTCCAAACTATTATCTTATTATTAAACAAACATAGCTTTAATAATAACAAAATAATATATTTTTCATTAACAGAAAATTCAACTACAATGCTTCGTGAAAACTAAACACTAAGTCATGAAGAGGGTTGCCTAAAACATAATAGACAATTAATAAGCAATGGGAAGTACCCATAACAATTAAATTAAGGATCCTTTATTTATGAAAATGTTGTCTTGTTTCCTCTTCTGTGGTTATCCACTATCTTTTCTTCTGTTAATAATAACACTGAGACTAGAGGGAATTGAAATCATATTTAAAGCATTATATTTACTATTAATCTTTTTCTTATCCTTTCTTTCCTCTGTATCATTTTGTCTTTTCACATTTTTTGTTTCATATTTGTAGTTTATTTTTTAATCCCAAAATGCTATTATTCTAAAATTAATTAATTTGCATGTTCATATTAACATATATTAATATTACATATTCAAATATATAAAATGGAAACAAAGGAAAAATGACTAATCATGAAACTGAAACTTTCCAAAATTCATCTTTTTTTTTTAAAGTTCATATAATTTTTAACAAGATTGATGGCAAACTATTCTTTTTTTCTGCATTTCCTATGAATTAATATTGTAATGCATTTAGCACAATGTCTGATATACCACAGCACTTAATTAATACTTGTTTCCTTCCTCTGAATATTTATCCAGTTTTTGCTATGATTACTGCCTTTATAATATGCATAGTTACAGCCAAAATATATGTTGTACTTTTGATTCTTCTTTATTCTATATTCTTTCATACAATTCATCCTTATTCTCTTTATTTTTATATATGTCACTTCTTTATGGTGCAATAAGTTTTATAGAATTTGTATATCACAATTTGCTCTGTCATTTCCAATATAGAAACTTCGGTTATTTCCCTTTGCCTTTTTTCCTACTATGAATTATAATGGTAAAAAGAGTTTTATTTAGGTTGTTCATTATTTCCCATGTATTATATCCCTAGGGAATATCAATGTACCACTGGATCAAAGAGTATTAATGTTTTTTTTTTAATTCTTACTAAATAATTCCATCCAGAACATGCATGACATAAAATGATTTGTGGAACAGCTAAGTGACTTTATACCCAAAAATGTTCCCCACTCAGACCTGATACTTGAAGTTTCATCATTTAAAATTTACTCCTTTTAAGTTTAAGGATTTTATTTACTTCTTCTAAGCTCTTCTTGTTAACTGCAAATATTTCTCGATTGACAATACAGTAGAGAATTATTCTCAGTTATCAATTCTCTAGTATGAATTGAGATGAAGTACTTATGGAAGCCTTCTTTTGCTAGAAGGATAATAATTATATTATATGATTACAAGATAATCACAACTCACATTTTTATGGTTCATAAAATCTCCTGCTCATAAGGATCCTGTATATTATGTTTGATTTTATCCTGGTTTTCTAATGAGAATATTGAGATTGAACTCAGACCTGGAACTCCAAGTTCACAAATCTTTACTAGCTAGGATACTTGGAGGTCAGTTGATCCAATATAGACCTGAAGCAAGAAATCCCTCTCTGAATTCCTCAGAGGTTCATCCAGACTCTGCTTCAAGAATTCCAGTGACAAGATCATTCATTGCATCCCAAGGCAGTCATTCCATTTGGGGACCATTTCAGTGGTTAAGAAATCTTTCTTCACATTGAACCAAATTAATCTAAATTAACATTTCATAAGCTAGTCAAAATTAGCAAAGTTGCTGCCCAGTACAGAACCATTAGTTGCTAAAGTATTATAAATGACTTGTTTTTTACTAAAAGTGGAGTCATATACTCTTTGGATAGAAGAATCTATGAGTATCCATTAAGTAGAATATTAACTGGCATCTGCAAAGAAGTAAGAAGGCTAGAGATAACATTCCTTATTGCATAGACTTGAAACAAAAGGTGTTCAGTGCTAACAATAAACTATACTATTTAAAAGACATATTGAATATATTTGAGAGCTTTGGGGGTGCCTTATAATGTCCTATGCTCAGTTTCTTTCTTTTACACTTCTCTCCATTAATATAAACTTCCATTGGCATATTGAGTAGGGAGTCAGTTTTGGGGTTAGGAAGACTTGGATTTAAATTCTCTTTCTGACAGTGATTGTGTAACTCTGAGTTAGTCACTTAATCTCTAAATGTTCTATGCAGCTCTCTGAGAATATAAATGACAGAGAAGGTGCTATGTTACATTGGAAGATTTCTTTGCCTAGAAGTTCTCTACACCAATGAAATAACCAGTCCTTATTCCTATAATATTATAGCTTTTGACATTTTGTTAAATGTTTGCCTTATATTATATCATTTAAGCATTAAACCAACCCAGGAATGTATGTTATAGATATTATTAATCCTATTTTACAGAAAAAGAAAATTGAAGTTAAGTGATTAGCTTATAATTATATAATGAATAATTGTCCACCCAGTTTGAACTTATGTCCTCAAACCAGGGTTAGTACCCAATTCATTAGAACATACTACCTCCCTCCTGGACCATAGTTGTCTTTCTTATTATAAATCCTAAAGGGAGGATTCTGGGAAGATGATGGATAAATCAGTAAATTTCAAGCTCTCCAGATTTCTTCCACAAACAGAACAAATTTGTGCCTCAAGATAAACATACACTGGTTAAAAATCAAGAAAACTTGGAGCATAGCAGGGGCCCTCCAGATCCAACCCAAGAAGATAGAAGATTTCAGTCAGATTCCAGTCAGAGACTAACCAGTGTGAACTGCAAATACCTTCGGGGTAATTCCACAAAAACACCAAGTGGGGACCCCTGGGGCAAGCTGGGTTTGGCTGTAGCCTAAACAGGAACCACAGAAACTTTCACTTCCAGATTGCTTGCAGAGTCAATGGTTTGAGTCCAGGAAAACTGAGTGAAACTTGGCTGTTTGGGAATGCTAGGCCTAGCTATGCTTCAGGGATGCAGCCCTGGAAGAGAAGGAGCCAGAACACCCATGAGTGTAGAGGCAGTGGGACAGGGATGCTACTGGATGTGGGCACTTGCAGGAGATGATTTTGGTTTGAGGTTCCAGGTCAGAGAGGAGAGCTGAAGTGAAACCTGAAGCACATCCTTCCACCTCATGATTAGAGGTGCTTACACTAATACTTCTCATTAAAAAAAAAAATGAATTGGCAAAGAAAGAACCTCACCATACAAACTTACTATGGGAATAGAGAAGAACAGCATTCATCATCAGAGGAGGGCATTGAAGTAAAAAAGAAAGCTTTTTCTATCCCCAAGGAATAATGTTAAATGATTTCCTACACAGAGAATTTATAGAACTCAAAAAAGAATTTAAAAATTAAATGAGAGACATTGAGGAAAACTCAAAAAAATATATATGTATATAGACCATTCATGAAAAATAAGATTATGAAAAAAATAAGATAACCAATTAGAAAAAGAGTTACAGAGTCTAGAAGATGAAGATAACTCTTTGAAAATTAGAATTGGGCAAAAGAAAGCCAGTGAAAGTATAAGAGACTAAGATATAACAAAATAGAATATAAAGAATGAGAAAAACAACAGATCTGGAGAATAGATCAAGAAGAGATAATATAAAATAATTGGACTACCCAAAAGGTGTAACCACATAAAGAACCTTGACACAATAATGAAAAAAATCACACAAGAAAATTATCTGAAGTGATAGAAAATGAGAAAGTGGAAACAGAAAAAAATCCACTGATCACCATCTCAACATGGTCCTGTGTGGAAAATACATAGGGATATTACTGCCAAATTTCAAAAACCCCAGATCAAAGGGAAAATTTTGCAAGAAATAAGAAAAAAACAATTCAAATATGCCAGAGCTATGATTAAAATTGTACAGAATTTATCAGTAACCACAATAAAAGACCACAGGTCCTGGTGTCATATCTACTAGCAATCAAATGAATTAGGTCTGCAGCCAAAAATATCATATCCAACAAAATTATCTATAATATCGAATGACAAATTTTCAGGACTTTCTACTGACCAAAACCAAAGTCAATAGAAAATTTAACATATAAGAGCCAATACCCAAAATCAATTTCAAAGAACTTAACATGAACAAATTGTTTATTTTTTTTTAATGGAAATGTATACTATACGTTTAAGATTGACATCATCAATAGGGGGCTCAAAAGAAAAATAGTAATTGTGTTATACAAATGAGATGCATTTTATATATATATATATATATATATATATATATATATATATATACACACACACACACACATACCATGAAGGGTATAGTACCTTTCAAAATGTATAAAGACATAGGGGAGAGATGTGGGGGGAGAAGGAAGCAAAGGATGAGGGAAGAAGACAAGGGAGGGATCCATAGATTGAGAGAAGGTTAAATTAAGGCAAATTAAGGAGCAGAATTAAAGCAAAAACATTGGCAAGGATAGGAAAGATATCTGTGTGTATGTATGTGAATATATCTATATATAAATATATCCTTACTTAACTATAGTCTGCTTGGGAGATTTGGAGGAGATGAAAGGGGAGAAAAAGAATGAAGGAAAAAAATGTGCAGCAAAGAACAAAAGAACAACCTATAAGGAAGTAAAGAAAAGATGGACACCCACAAATATAATGTCTTCTATTACTGTATAATCCTTTCTTGAACTGATAATTTATCATTTTATATTTTGAATCTTCCATGATTTTTTTGACCATATGACAATGTTCTGTTTTGTTTAGTCTTATCTTGTTTTGTTTCCTTTTCTTTTTTCCTTTTTTTTTTTAGTAAAATAAATTAAAAAAATTATAAAGCCTAAAACGTATAAAATTAAATATTACAAATTTAAGAGACTTGGGTATAGTCTAAGAAGGGAAAATCTTTGTAAGTTAATCAAGTAGTTTCTATGTGAAGGGAACAGACATGGAGAAGGTTTATGGGTGAGGGTTAGTAAGTACACCATAGAAGTAAGACATCATAGAAGACATCCTGACCAGTTCACAATGCTTTTCAACCCTATTCTTAGTCATCTGAATCATAGGCTATCAAAACTGAAAAAAACTTCAGACATTGTCTAGTTCAAACCTCACATTTTATATATAAGCAGACTGAAATTCCTAAAGGAAAAGGATTTTGCCCAAAGTCATATGAAATCAAGGGAGTAGTGTAATGTTCTCTTCTCTAAAATATAATCTTTAGGAGCAGGTTTCTTGGGGAGCTTCTGGAGGCAGCCTTAGTTTCAGTTCAGTTCAATAACCTCAAATGCAGCCAGGAGTTAAAGTCCAAATCCTTTAATGTGTCCTTCAAAGTCTTGTCTCTTTTCCTGGGGCCCAGGAAGTAGAGGTCTATCTTTCGGCTTGCTTCTAAGAGCTCCCTCCCGAATCTCCAACCAGCACAAAGGTGGAATCTGGAATGAATCTTATCCGCCTTTCCAGAGAATGGGCTTCTAACTTGTGAATATCCTGGAAGTCCAAGAGCAGGCTTTTCCTCTGGTGAGCTTGTCAGCTCCTCCTTATATGTGCTCTCTTAAAGGTGTGAATCTTGTGGAACTGTAGTAAGTACTAAGTACATGTAAATTAGAGAATCATTATCTCATCAATTCCACTGAGTACCTTGTTTCAAGTTCTGGCCCATAACATCTCTTTGTAGAATCAGATTGATTATACTGAACCATGCTAAATTAGGTAATTATTGTCTCTATCAATTTCAGTGACTTGGCACCTTGTAAGAATCCTAACATCTCCTGCTTTCTTTTGATTTAGAGCATAGGATAGTCGTGACCTTCCTGACTTCTCAAGGAGGTGAGAACCCCAAAAAAGAAGGTGATCACACCCTTCCCTGACCTCTCAGGAAGAGAGATGAAAACACCAAAGGAAATGGGAAATCAAATCAGATTAGCAGGTTTCTGAAGGGGCTCACTCTTAAAACAAGTAAATACAAATCCATCAATATAGGAGGTATTACACATAATTACATAAATTACATAAGGACATAGCAACATAACAGGCTAGTAGTGAAATAACATGAAGAATTATACATGTCCATAAATCCTAGAAACAATCCAAAAGGAATCTATTGTCCATTAGTTCATGTGCCAGGCATCCAAAAATTTCTGTAAGCTTTGAATTCCTGCAATAGTTTCATCTTGTGTTAGGGAATCCAATGATTCCTGTTGGTTTTCAAGTCCTGCAACAGTCTTTATCAACAATTTTTCATCTCAAGGAATCCAATGATTCCTGCTGGTTTTCAAGTCCTGCAACAGTCTTATCTTATGTTAGGGAATCCATTGATTCCTGATGCTTTTCAAGTCCTGCAAGAGTCTTACCTTGTGTTAGGGAATCCAATGATTCCTGCAGATTTTGTTCTTAGGTCTTCTCCTTTGTTTTAAGGTTTTTCTTCCTTTCTGTCTCTCTCCAGGTGCTCATTGCCACCCATCTGTTTCCTTCTCTGTCTGTAAAAATGAAAGCAAACACTTTCTCCCAAGCAGTTAACCTATCTAATTCCCTTCCATTTACCACTTTCTAAATCTCTCCTCATCATCTGGCAATTATATTGGAGCTGTTTGCACTGGACATTGCCCTGTTGGTTTAAAAGGCCTGTATTCCCCCCAACTGTATTTCCTTTCTGCTATCTGATTGCTTTTCTGTTGGTAATCCCTTTCTTCCATGTGATTGGTTTTTGGCTGATAGATCACATCAGAGTCCTGACCTTCTAAAGATGCTCTGGATGTAAACTCAGCTGCCATCATGCCCCACCTGTCTTTTGATTGAGGTCTTGAAACTAGGCCCCACCTCTCATTTCTCTGGGTCAATCTACATTCTGAGGCCCAGTGGAAATCTTTGTGGCATTTTGGATATGGGAGTTGTAGTTTTATTCTCTCACCTGATCCTCTCACTCTATCTCTATATCTACACTGATCTCTAAGATGTCCTATTTTTTCACACTGAAAACACTGACGATTTTCTCTAGAAGTCCTTTGCCAAGAGGGACCCTGTCTTCCCAAGTTCATCATAGTTTGGGTATAACAAGCATTTGTGCCCACTGTGGCACAGTTTCTTATAATCTCCTCTAAAGGAGCATCTTTGTGTAGTCCCCAAATAATTCTTCTGCAAACCTCATGGGCATTTTTCTTAGCCAGATGTCTGGTCATTATTTCTATAGCTGCATTTTCTCCAATGGTTCTTGTGACCGCTGTTTGCAGACATCCTACAAAATCTGCAAAAGGTTCATTGGGACCTTGCTCTATTCTTGTGAAAGCTTTACCTTCATCTTTTTCTGGGATAGAACCCCAAGCTTTTATTGCAGCCTTAGAAATTTGCTCATACACTGTTATAGGATAATTAATCTGTGCTGAATCCTCTCCATACTGACCTTTATCACTCCACCCATAAAGGGTTAATTCAGGGAGGAGGAGATGGGAAATGCTCATGTTGTAAAGTGTCAAACACAGAATTATACTTAATGCCATTCTTATCTGATTATTCATCCTTTTTATCTAGTTTAGTTGGCACCTCCCCCTCCTGCTCTTTCTTCTTTTTTCTTATTCTATAACTTATATAATTTCCTAAAGCCAGTTGTATTAAATTGTATGTAGTAAGTGTATCTTTGGAAATTGAGTCAGGTCCATTTTTATTGTAGTATTGACAAAGTTGCTCTCCTACTAATTTCCACTCCTCTATATCCAATTCTTTTTCCATAGAAAACCAAGGAGATGTATACTGTACAGTTTCTAAAAGTTCAGTGATCTGCTCCCAAATTATAATCAAACCTTGGCTTTTCATAACCCTGACAATGCTCTCTACACATTTTCTTTGAAGAGAAACAGAAGGCTGTTTTCTAAACATCTGTCTCATTTCACCTGAAATTCTACTTTAGCTCTTTAACAAAGTTTCCTTGTTGTACTCACCCTAATTTCTGGGTCACAGATGAAGGTTCTTGGTACCATGTTCAGGCGCCAAAATGTGATGTTCTCTTCTCTAAAATATAATCTTCTTTAGGAGCAGGTTTCTTGGGGAGCTTTTGGAGGCAACCTTAGTTTTAGTTCAGTTCAGTAACCCCAAATGCAGCCAGGAGTTAAAGTCCAAATCCTTTAATGTGTCCTTCAAAGTCTTGTCTCTTTTCCTGGGGCCCAGGAAGTAGAGGTCTGTCTTTCAGCTTGCTTCTAAGAGCTCCCTCCCGAATCTCCAACCAGCACAAAGGTGGAATCTGGAATGAATCTTATCTGCCTTTCCAGAGAATAGGCTTCTAACTTGTGAATATCCTGGAAGTCCAAGAGCAGGCTTTTCCTCTGGTGAGCTTGTCAGCTCCTCCTTATATGTGCTCTCTTAAAGGTGTGAATCTTGTGGAACTATAGTAAGTACTAAGTACATGTAAATTAGAGAATCATTATCTCATCAATTCCACTGAGTACCTTGTTTCAAGTTCTGGCCCATAACATCTCTTTGTAGAATCAGATCAATCATACTGAACCACATTAAATTAGGTAATTATTGTCTCTATCAATTTCAGTGACTTAGCACCTTGTAAGAATCCTAACAGAGTAGCAAATAGCATTTTTTAAAAGCATCCTTTGTCTGGCTACCCTTATAAAATACTGATGAACACTTGTGGGAAAAATCAAGGTCACCATAAAGCAAATGACCCTAAAACTGAAGTCAGAATGAAAGCATTTTTGGCAAACCTAGTGAATCATTAGTATACATTGATTGATAAACTTAATATTGAGTCCTAGTATGTCTCTTATTTCCTTAACAAGGCACCTTACCACTCTGTTCCTCAATTTCTTCATCCAACAAATAGGGAAATACAAAAGAAGCCATGAGTTACCCTAAATGAGTTCAAGGCTTCAGGTCCAGATCCCAAGGTATGAAAATAACTAGTTGTTGTTATTGCTCTTTAAGAGCATATAATGTAAAAACTACAGGCAACTGAACTTGAATACTAGGTGGTTGATGAACATCTAGAATGTGTTTTATGGTTCAAAAAAAAACCAACACAACTTCATCAAGATCATGATGAACTTATTCATTTTTCTTTTTGATTGGCATACTAAACTAACAAATCTGGAGCAGATATATAGGTTACTTAGATTTTTAAAAAAATCTTTTGAAAGTTATATCATCCATCTAATTCAACTTGGTCATTTTACAAATGAGAAAACATGTACATAGAAAGTAACTTGCTAAAAGTAACATCAAGATGCAAGTGGAGTACAAACCGGCTTTTGAGATTCCAAGTCCATCCCTCTTTCCATAAGAAAAGTGTCCAAAACAAATGACTGATGAAATTGCCAGATGTATATCTTGTTCTAAATTAAATCATTAGTCTGATGGACAGAATCAGCTATACCCAGCTACACTGGGAAATTAATGTGGACTACTTACATTTTTGTTTTTCTTCCCAGGTTATTTTTACCTTCTGAATCCAATTTTTCTTGTGCAACAAGAGAACTGTATGGATCTGAGCACATATATTGTATCTTTAACTTATTTAACAAGTATGAGAGTGCCTGCCATCTATGGGAGGGGGTGGAGGGAGGGAAAGGAAAAGTTGGAATGGAAGTGAGTGCAAGGGACAATATTGTAAAAATTAACCATGCATATGTTCTGTCAATAAAAAGCTATAATAAAAAAAATAATAATAAAATTTATTTATTTATTTATTAGTCCTCAGGAATACAAATCAGACTCCTTCTTTTCCCCACACCCTCAATATGATCCTGCTTCTCTCTATTGCCTTCCCTCTGAAATTGCTTTCCATATGTCCTGTATATATCTTGTTTTTACAAGTATTTGTACTTCATCTGTCAGAATGTGAGCTCCATGAAGGTGAGAGCTGTTTTTTCTTTTGTTTTGTTTTTTTTTTTTTTTGCCTTTCTTTGTGTATCTAGCCTTAGAACAATACTTAATAAATGCTTATTCACTGACTTACTGACTGGTAATTTACTATTAACCAGTTCCCCATATATTGACCATCTCTGAGTGGACTGATTAAATTCATATCCTAAGCTTGATAGGCATGGCTCTTTTCAACAGTGAGATAATTCAGGCCAGTTCTAATGGTCTTGTGATGGAGAGAGCCATCTGCACCCAAAGAGAGGACTATGGTGACTGGATTTGGATCACAACACAGTATTTTCACTTTTTGTTGGGACTATGGTGACTGAATTTGGATCACAACACAGTATTTTCACTTTTTGTTGTTTGTTTGCATTTTGTTTTCTTTCTCATTTTCCTTTCCTTATTGATCTGATTTTTCTTGTGCAGCATGATGATTGTGGAAATGTGTAGAAAAATTGCACATATTTAATATATACTGTGTTACTTGCTGTCTAGGGGAGGGAGTGAAGGGAAGGGAAGGGAGAAAAATTTTTTTGCAAGCATGAAAGTTAAAAACTATCTATACACATGTTTTGAAAACAAAAAGCTTTAAATAAATTAAATTAAGAAAAAGAAAGTCTGAGGCCCAGATATTGGGTGTGTGATGATGTCCCATACCCATGAAGCTTGGACTAAGTTGCCAGAAGATCTCTCTAATATGATCCTTTAGCTGCATCATTGATGACCCCAACTTTAGGAATAGTAAAAATAAAATTCAGATTTAAGAAACTCCTACTTTTTCAGTTTTATTGTCTAATAGATATGGCACAAACTTCTGATAATGGCATTTGAGATCCAGCACAAGCTAATTTCAAGCTACATTTGTATCTGTCTTTTCCTAATCATTCTTGCTATTCCCCATGCCAAGAAAAAAAATCCAGCATTGAGATATAATGAAGGCAATCCATTTGGAACATGTGCTTTGGCTCCATGGAGGATGGAATAGAAAAAAAAAATTCTATGCTTGTTGTATATACATGTATGCTGTAGGCCATTCCTCATCTCTATATGGATCACTGAATAAAAAAGGATTAGCCACTAAATTAAAAAGAATGTCTCACTTAAGTAGACCTTAAAAGGAATGATTCTACTCTCTGGTGATCCCTTTTTCCATCTACCAAGAGAATAAAGATTCTGTGAATATCTTTCTTAGACTTCTGCTCATGGAGGAAGAGAAATTCTTCTCTATGTCTCCTCCCAGATATGGCAAGTGCTCACACACTGTAGCAATTACATGTGTTGTTTAAGTGAGCCTGAGACTAGATCTCAAGTCTCTGTTTACCTCCAATCTGTATTTTGTTTCTTTTCTTGAATACAAGCAATCAAGAGGAAATGACTTTTCAGGAGAAGGAAATAAATACTCCAGGAGTTAGAGAAATTCTGGTTTCTTCAGTCTCCAGTGACTTGTAGCTCAAGGAGTTTTCTGCCTTTCATGGCTTAATTTGTTTTTTTTTTTTTTAATTTATTATTATTATTATTATTATTGTATATTTTGCTAAATATTTTTAATTACATATGAAAAAATCTTAACACTTATTTTTTTAATTGTTGAGTTCCACATTCTTTTCCTCCCTCTAACTCACCTGTTTTTGAGAAGACAAGTAATTTGATATCAATTATTCATATGAAGTCATGCAAAGTATATTTCCATATTAGCCATGTTACAAAAGAAAATATTTAAAAACCATGAAAAATAAAGAAAATTTTAAGAATATGCTTCAAACATAGTCAGATCTAACCAATTGGAAAAAATATTAAATGCTCTTGGATTGGGTGAGCAAACATAATAAAGATGACAATACTATCTAAACTAATCTATTTATTTAGCGCTATACCAATCAGACTCCCAAAAAACTACTTTAATGACCTAGAAAAAAATAACAACAAAGTTAATATGGAAAAACAAAAGGTCAAGAATTTCAAGGGAATTAATGAAAAAAAAACAAATCAAATTAAGGTGGCCTAGCTGTACCAGATCTAAAATTATATTATAAAGCAGCAGTTACCAAAAACATTTGATATTGGCTAAGAAATAGACTAGTTGATCAGTGGAATAGATTAGGTTCAAAGGACAAAACAGCCAATAATTTCAATAATCTAGTGTTTGACAAACCCAAAGACCCCAGCTTTTGGGATAAGAACTCACTGTTTGACAAAAATTGCTGGAAAAATTGGAAATTAGTATGGCAGAAACTAGGTATTGACCCACACTTAACACCATACACCAAAATAAGGTCAAAATGGGTTCATGAGCTAGGCATAAAGCATGAGATTATAAATAAATTACAAGAGCACAGGATAGCTTACCTCTCAGACCTGTGGAAAAGGAAGGAATTTATGACCAAAGAAGAACTAGAGGCCATTATTGATCACAAAATAGAAACATTTGATTACATAAATTAAAAAGCTTTTGTACAAACAAAACTAATGCAGACAAGATAAAAAGGGAAGTAATAAACTGGGAAAACATTTTTACAGTCAAAGGTTCTGATAAAGGCCTCATCTTTAAAATATATAGAAAATTGACTCTAATTTATAAGAAATCAAGCCATTCTCCATTTGATAAATGGTCAAAGGATATGAACAGACAATTCTCAGATAAAGAAATTTCTAGCCATATGAAAAGATGCTCCAAGTCATTATTAATCAGATAAATGCAAATTAAAACAACTCTGAGATACCACTACATACCTGTCCCAATTGGCTAGAATGGCAGGGAAAGATAATGCAGAATGTTGGAGGGGATGTGGGAAAACTGGGACACTGATATATTGTTGGTGGAATTATGAACACATCCAGCCATTCTGGAGAGCAATTTGGAAATATGCTCAAAAAGTTATCAAACTGTGCATACTCTTTGATCCAGCAGTGTTACTACTGGGTTTATATCCCAAAAATAATCTTAAAGAAGGGAAAGGGACCTGTATGTGCAAAAATGTTTGTGGCAGCCCTCTTTGTAGTGGTCAGAAATTGAAAACTGAGTGAATGCCCTTCAATTGGAGAATGGTTGAATAAATTGTGGTATATGAATGTTATGGAATAGTATTATTCTCTAAAAAATGACCGGGCCTTCAAAAGGCCTGGAGAGACTTACATGAACTGATTCTGAATGAAATGAGCAGGACCAGAGATCATTATATACTTCAACAACAATACTATATGATGATCAATTCTGATGGAAGAGGTCCTCTTCAACAATGAGATGAACCAAATCAGTTCCAATAAAGTAGTAATGAACTGAACCAGTTACACCCAGCGAAAAAACTCTGGGAGTTGACTATGAACCACTACATAGAATTCCTAATCCCTCTATTTTTTATTTCCTTCACAGGCTAATGGTGCACTGTTTCAATTCCGATTCTTTTTGTACAGCAAAATAACTGTTTGGACATGTATACATATATTGCATTTAACTTATACTTTAACATATTTGACATGTATTGGTCAACCTGCCATCTTGGGGAAAGGGTAGGGGGAAAGGAGGGGAAAAGTTGGAACAAAAGGTTTTGCAATTGTCAATGCTGAAAAATTACCTATGCATAAATTTTTTGTAAAAAATAATTAAATTAATTTTTTGTAAAAATTAATTAAATTAATTTTTTAAAAAAGAATGCGCTTTAATCTGTGTTCAGAGTTTATCAGTTTGCTTTATAGTGGTGCATAGTATTTTTCATCATGGATCCTTTGAACTTGGCTTGGATCATTGTCTTGATCAGAGGAGTTAAATCTTTCACAGTTGATCATCCTTATAATGTTGCTATTACTATGTACAACATTTTCCTGGTTCTGCTCATTTCACTTTGCATGAATTTATCTAAGTTTTCCCAGGTTTTTCTGCTTGTTCTTTCTAATAGCACAATAATATTCCCTCACAGTCATATATTACAACTCATTCATCCATTCTCTAATTGATGAGTTTCCTTTGGTTTTCCAATACTTTGCCACCACAAAAAGCTGCTGTAAATATATTTATACATATAGGTTCTTTCCCCTGTTTTTTTCCTTTGATCTCTTTGGCATATAGAGCTAGTAAATGTATTTTTGAGTCAAAAGATAAGCATAATATTTTTTGACCTAGCAGGGTGATTACTGGGCTTATATCCCAAAGAGATCTTAAAGGAGGGAAAGGGACCCACATGTATAAAAATGTCTGCAGCAGTTCTTTTCATAGTGGCTAGAAAATGGAAACAGAATTGATGCCCATCAATTGGAGAATGACTGAATAAATTATGGTATATGAATGTTATGGAATATTATTGTTCTGTAAGAAATGACCAACAGTATGATTTCAGAGAGGCCTGGAGAAACTTACATGACTTGATGACAAGTGAAATAAGCATAACCAGGAAAATATTGTACATGACAACAAGAAGGCCATAGGATGATCAATTCTGTTGGACATGGCTCTCTTCAACAATGAATTGTTTCAGACCAGTTCCAATTGTTCAGTAATGAAAAGAGCCATCTACACTCAGAAAAAGAACTGTGAAAACTGAGTAGAGAATGCAACATAACATTTTCACTTTTTCTGTTGTTCTTTGCTAGCAGTTTTGTTTTCCTTCTCAGGTTTTTGTTTTTGTTTTTTTCTTTCTATATCCAATTTTTCTTGTGCAACAAGATAATTTATGGATATGTATACATATATTGGATTTAACATATATTTTAACATTTATTGGAACATCTGCCATCTAGGGGAGGGGAGGGAAGGAAGGAGGGGAAATTTGGCACAAAAGATTTTGCAAGGGTCAGTGAAAAATTACCTATGCATATGTTTTGAAAATAAAAGCTATAAAAAAAGATAAGCACAGTTTTATAATCCTTTGGTCATAGTCCCAAATTGATCTCTAGAATGGTTGAACAACTCCACCAATATTACAGTAGTGTCCCTAATTTTCCACATTTTCTTCAATGTCTGACATTTTCCTTTTGTGTCATGTTAGCCAATCCAGTAGCTATGAAGTATTATCTCAGAATTGTTTCAATCTGCATTCTCTAATCAGTTGTAGATTTAGGGCATTATTTTCATTTAACTATTGATAGTTTTTGATTTCTTCTTCCAAAAACTCTCTTTTCATATTGTTTTCCATTTATTAACTGAGGAATGGTTCTTAATTTTACAAATTTGGTTCAATTCCCTACATATTTGAGAAACGAGACCTTTATAAGAGAAACTTGCTATATATATATATTTTTTCCCATTTCCTTCTAATTTTGTATGTTTGGTTTTGTTTATGAAAAAACTTCTTGATTCTATATAATCAAAATTATCCATCTTATGTCTCATGATGCTCTTTAATTCTTATTTCACCAAAAATTTTTCCCTTATCCATGGTCAGAGATTGATTTAACCTTCTAGACTAAGAAAACAATATGGATAAAAATGTATCCCTTTATAGACAAAGACTGTTCAATAACTGAATGAATAGCCTATTGAGTTTGTCCAATTTATTCACCAATATATTAGATTGTCAAGATCCGGGCTAGCTCCTCTGAAGGGCTCAGAATCAGTCCTTGTCAGGATAAGCAAAAGTTCTTGGCCCACGTTGTGGGTGCCAAATTGTCAAGGTTCTGTTGTCTCTCAATTGTAATCCATATCGATAATTTTTACATACTCCACTAATCTATTTGTAATATCATCCTTTAAGTCTAAATCATTTACTCATTTTGATTTTATGTTGGTATGTGACATGAGATGTTGGTCTATACCTTGTTTCTACTAAGTTCTAGTTCTCCTAGCAATGTTTATCAAATGGTGTATTCTTTCCCCAAAAAACTTGGATCTTTGAATTTATTAAACACTAGATTAATATGATCATTTAATACTATGAATTGTGTACATAATCTATTTCACTGATCTACCATTCTATTTCTTAGCTCCTACAAAACTGTTTTGATGATTAATGCTTTGTAATAGTTTGAGATCTGAAACTGCTAGGCCACCTCCCATTATATTGTTTTTTTTTTTTTATTTATTTCTCTTGATATTCTTGTCCTTTTCTCCTTCCAGATGAAATTTGATATTATTTTTCCTGGTTTTAGAAAATAATTTGATTGATATGATACTGATTAAGTCAATTAACTTGGAAAGAATTGTCTTTTGAGGCAGTTAGGTGGTACAGTGCATAGTGCCTCAGCCCTGAAGTCAGTAAGACCTGAGTTCAAATCTGGCCTTAGAAACTTAACATTAAACATTAAAATTAGCTCTATTCTGTTTATGAGTTGTCCCAGGATCATTGAATTTTAAACATTTCAAAGGTCATCTTTTCTCATCCCTTTCATTTTGTAGATAAAGACACAGAGGCCCAGAAATGTTAAGTAACTTATCAGATGTCACAGATATTTCACAGCAAACCTAGGTTGGATGCAAAAGCAGATTCTCTGCCTCTAAATCTACTGCTATTTAAGTAAACTACTTCAATGAAAGCTTAAACTCTCATGTCTCCACATCTAAAAATTTAAAAGCTTTATTTTTAACCCTTCATGGAGACCTCTTAGAGTCTAAGGTCTTGGATTAGTTTAAAGACAAAAACTTAGTTTCTTCTGCTCAGCTGCTATTATAAACACTGATCAAAAGGACTAGTGAACAAATGCAGTTGGCTGGATAGAAAATGCCTGTGATTTACAGGGGGATATTCAACCTCCCTGCTCCCCCTTGGCGTTTTGAAATCTTTTTGGTCTGTAATTCACTGGCACATTAGGGAGTGCTGATGAATCATAACATTTTGAGGCCTCAAAGAAAGGAAGAAGAAAAGAAAAGAAGAAGGAAACAGCAAAGACTCAGTGTTCTCTAGTTTAATACATGTTTTCATTGCTGTGTGATGGGCCAGGCTTCATGAATAGCCACAATTTACTTATCTTTTGGATGGATGATTTTAAATACACTTTGGAGAAGGCTCTTGTGAAATTGACCATTTTGAAAGTGTCTTTGGTAGAGGGAGCTTTGTCAATTTCTCTCCTGTTATCTATTGCCTGGTTAGTACCTTCTAAAGCCATTTTATTCCTTGTGCCTTTTTATTGTTTTGACTTATGCAAAACACTTTAATTTCCTATTTTTATTTACAGATTCATCTCAGAAATAGGTAACTTTAGTCTCTAAGTATGAGAGAGAATATATATGTATGGTAGGAATGGGAGTGGAAGGTTATGTTTCAAGTCTTTTAGATTTTTTTTTACTGAAACTTGCTACAATCCATAGATATGTATTAATAATTTACTCTGTAGTACCAAATTTAGATAAGACCTAATCTCTGCTGCCATGAAATTTAGGTTTCATAGAGGAATCAAACTCCTAAAAGATTTTAGGGAAATGCAATTGAATTCAAAATTAATTCAATAAATGCCTTCTGTGTGCAAAGTTGCTGAGAAAACAAAGATATAGTTAATGCAGCACTCTTCTACATTAGCTAAATAACCTAGATTCTCAGGGATTTCATGTTCTCATTTTATATAAACTAAGAGACTTTCCTACATTAAGGTTTTTTCATAATCAGATTTTCTGTGATTCTGTGACCTAATTCAGGGGAAAGAAATATATAATTATAATATAAAGTAGAGTGTAAAAACTGTAAACCTATGTTCCAGATCAAGTGAGAGGGAGAAATCATTTTCAGGTTGGGAAGCTCTTGAAAGGCTTCATGGAAGAGGCAATACCTGATCCAGTTGTTTAAAGGAAGAAGGAACTTCATTAGTCATACTGGGAAGGAAAGAATCAATCCTAGAGAGGACAGTATGAGTATAAAGTAAAAAAAATAATGTTAGGTAGGTTAGGGGATAGTATAAAATAAGGGGGGAAAAAGGAAGGTTGCAGTTATATAGTAGTAAACCTTGAAATGACAGATTTAGGAGTTTGTACTGTATTTCAAAGAATGAACCTTAAAGGAAAGTTTCTCTGACAGAATTTTGTTTCCACTCTTCCTAAATTTGGAGTCATCAATGTTTCATTTAAAGGATAGTGCTAGAATAGCCTGCTAACCACTTAGTCTGAATCTCACAGAGAACATCTGCAAATACCCAACATCTGGGTCTCAGAGCTACAAGGACTAAAATTTACCAACACATCACAAAGGTGGCCAGGCTCTTGGGAACTGATTTATAGTGAAGTATCAGTCAGTCAGTCAGTCAACAAACATTTATTAAACATTTATTATTCTATGTTAGGCACTATAAAAGGCTACGGATATAAAGAAAAACAAAAAGTACAGTCTTTTCCCCTCAGGGAGCTCATACTGTAATAAGGAGACAGCATGCAAGTAACTGTTCACACAAGAAATGTATAATGCAAATACAAAGGAATTTCAGAAGAACAGCATTGGGGAAAAAGAGGGAAGGGAAGGGCATAGAAAGAAACTGATCTCTACTCCTTAGGGTTATTGCTTTTTTTTTTGGGGGGGGGGTTATTGCTTTAATTTACAGTAAAAGATATATCTGACAAGTCACCAATCATTTGTACAGGGCACTATTCTTGTGGAAAAAAGACTAGCCTTGGAATTTTAAAACCTTGGTTCATATTTCACTTTCTACCACTGCCAGTTGCTACTCTACTTACTACTTGTATGATCTTGAGCAATTCATTTCCTTTTCTATATCTCAGTTTCCTTATCTGTAAAATGATTAGGTTGGACTAGATGTCTTATACAGTCCCTTTCTGCTATAAACCCTAAAATAGAAATAGATGTTTTATCATTTCCCATATCACAGGTTTGTTGCAAAGAAAACACTTTGTAAACCTTAAAGAAATATGGAAATAGAAGTTTGTGGGTTGTTGCTGTTGTTAAAAGTCCAAATATCAAGTCAGAATGTTTCTTGGTGAATACAGTAATAGAGCACAGGGACCTTGCTGTTTTGCTTAGATTATTTCCATTATCATGGTAACCTCATTAATTAGCTTTCCCCACTGGAATTTACTGGTGGAAAAAATAGTAAACTTGTTTAATGGACTCTAATCAGCCTATAAAAGGTTAAAAAATCACTGATTTTCTGTGACCCATCTAACCAATCTCAAGCAAAATGTCAGAACTAGAGGGACTGTTCCAAGTTCCTTTCTCCAAGTTAAAAATAAATGCTAAGGCCAGCTTTGAAAAAAAAAAAAAGGAAGAATCCTAAAGAACATTAGCATGAAGGGTAGGAAAAAGAAGGAGCAGGACAATCTTTGTCTTTGTCTTGTTTATGGCAAAAGCATTGTAGGTTGTATGTAGATGAATACCAAGTATTATTTATCGTTACCTATCTAGAGCCTTAAGTCTTGGGATCTATGCATCTTCAAGTTGTGAAAGGGTGAAAGTGGAGAGGAGCCCAGAATTTGGGTTAGAGCTAGCTTGGATGGCAAAATAATAATTATTCATTTTTATAACACTGTAAGATTTATAAAATTCTTTCCTCAAAATAACAAACATTAGCTTCATAAGTATTGCAGAAGAGGAAACTGAGTCACAGGAGAGGTGAAGTGATTTGTTCAGAATCACACAAATAGTTAGTATCAACCCTTCAAGTGTTTAAATCCAATTCAGGAACCACCTGGTTGGATCTTGCTAAGGATCCCTGGCCATTTGTTTTCTATATCAATATACACATAGAGTACATAAAAGGCACCAGATTGAGAATCTTCTAGCCTTGGCTCTATTATAAACTTATTGTGCATGAAAAACTCAATTCCCTTTTCTTAAGATTCCCTGTTTCCTCTTCTATAAAGTGAAATGATTGAACTATAAGTAAATGGTTATCAAAAGTTAATAACTAAATTTGGAAAAATGAATACAAGGGATAATGTTATTTTTAAAATTACTCATGCATATATACTGTCAAAAAATTTTATAATTATAAAATTAATTTTAAAAGTTAATAACTTTCAAAAGCTACCATAATTTAGTCAGATAATTTAGAAACAAAATATAATTTAGTCATAAAACATAATTTAATCACAAATAAGATGTAAATGAAAACAATCACAAGTTTTCACCTTATACCCAACAAATCAGCAAACAGAGAAAAAAAAGAAAAAAAAAAACGGGACTGTTCAATGAATGGAGTGGTTATGGCAAGCAAAGCATGCTAAGGTACTATTAGTGGAGCTCTGAACTGATCCATCCATTCCATAAAATAATTTAGAATTATATAACCACAAAAATATTAAATTCTTCATATTCTTCAACATAGCAATTCAACTAGTAAGTCATGTAGTAAGAAAAGGATGAGGAGGTAGAGAAGGAAAAGAAGGTGGAAGAGGAGGAAGAAGATCAGCAGTAACAATAATATCTAGCATATATAATAATACACAAGGTATATCAAATTTTTATATAGGTTATCTCATTTTATCCTTACAATAATCCTGGGAGGTAGGTGCTATCATTATCCCCATGTTAGAAGTGAAGAAACTTTGGCTGAGGGACATTGAGTGACTTTCTCAGTATTTTGTAACTACTGGACAAGAATTTGAAACAAGATTCTTACTTAAATCTTCTGGGCTTTAAGTTCACATCTATGCACTGTACCACCTAGCTACCATGTATCCCAAGGAGGTCAAAGCCAGAAACAAAGGTCAAATAAGTATCAGTGTTCATAGTAGCAAAGAAATAGAAACAGAGTAGCAGGCCATAGATTATGGGAATGGCTGAAAATTGGTGAAGATAATATAGCATGATTAGATGACAATAAATTATGAATATTAAGGAATTCTGAGCATGGGAAGATTTGTATGAATTAATGAAAAATAACACAAGCAGAACCAAAAATAATATATGCAATGAATACTATATTGTAAATGAAAAGCTCAATAAAAGGAATTTGCATTTTGAAAAACCAGAGTTGTCTCAGAGAACAGATAATAAAATATACCTCCTTCCTCCTAGTAGAGGAACTACTTGGACAGAATTTTGCATACATCATTCTATCTAGTCACTATTTCAATTGCTTTTGCTGGCAAGGATTAATTGGGAAGACGAACATCCAGAAATAATTGTGAGATAAAAATAAGTCAACAGGAACTAAATTATTTCATAAACAAAAAATGGAAATGAAATAAGGGTATTGGCCTAGAAGTTTAAATTCCTTTCCAAAGCTTACATTCTATTGCTCTATGATTCAAGATGAGAAAAACATAGTCAAAACCAAACATACTCGATCACAAAGTATTCTTTGTCCATTTATTTTGACACGAATGGCTTAGTTTTAATTTATGATCATATTTCATAACATACTAGTAAATGGTTTGTCTGTAATATTTGCTTAAAAATGAAGTCTTAGTAATAGGAAACCTTAGTTAGGTCTTGATTATTAAAAAGTGAACTGATGAGTGCCATAAGATTGCCTGACATTGGCTGTTGAATTTTACAACCTGAGAACTAGCAATAAATTGTTGATGTTCTTTCACTATAACATAATCATCAATCCACCAATGCTTACCTAGTTCCCAGCACTCTGCTAGGTACTCCACTCTGCTATTTTCTAATTATGTGACTTTAGGAAACTGACTTGCTTCCTTTACTCTTTTCCTCTATAAAATGAAATGGTTAATTAGATGATCTCTAAGCTTTCTCAAATTCCTATAATTTTAAGAAGTGCTGCCCAATAGCATATCATAGTTCCCCTGCCCACAAGAATCTTACAGTTAAATCAATTCTAGTTGTTGTAAAGTCCTGTCCCTGCCAGCTCTTTTTTTCACCATAATAATAATGTTTGTATTTCTATAGCACTTCAGGATTTACAAATCATCTCCCTCAAAACAATCCCCTGAGACAGATAATTTAAGTCTTAATACAAACAGGGAAAATGAAACCCAGGAAAGGATCATTAGGTTTTAGCTGTGGGCAGGTTATTTAGAAAGAGTCCAATCTCCTAATTCTTCATATGAGGAAATTAGGCACAACGTGGGTATATGACTTGCTTGCCGAGCTGAAATCTCTATCTGGATCCTTTGATTTTAATATTAGAGAGATAGTCTAGACCACAAACTCTATCTCTCAACTTTTGTCTTAGCCACAGACTAGGCCTGAACATTATAAAAGCATGACTTCATCAATTCATAGAATATAGTTCAGTTACTTATCAAAGTGGCACTGTAGAAGAAGAACAGAATCTGAAAACAAGATCTGGGTTCAAATTCAGAATCCATCACGTCAAAGTACTGCTATTGACCCTCCTAAGTCAAAAGAAAAAAGTCTTACAATTACATCCAATTAGGCTGTGGTTTGGTGAAAGGACCCAAATCAGCAAAAGATAAGTGCCCCCTAACCCATTTTTTCCATTTCAAATTCATACGAATTTGGACCTGAGTTCTAGCTATAAGTCTGTGACTTCCCCTGCTCCTTTCTACTTGGGTCTTACTTTTGTATCCTGAGGAGTATACAAATATGGAATGTAAATCTTAGGAAAATATTTACCCTGAACCATCTCTTATAACTTCATAACACAACCCTTTTCTTTAATTTTCTTTACATTAGAAATCATATTCTATTGTTTGCCTTTTCTTCTCTCTCTCCCTCCTCCACCTCCCATAGATTCTCTTTGGGGCTTGTCTTTGTTCTTACTGCTAAACCAAATCGGGGGGAAAAAAATCAAAGCCTGAGAAGATGGCCCAGCAACACCATAGAGGTCAAGGAGACAGAGAAGTATATTGGTATTTCTTCCTAGATTTAGAGCTTTCCAAATGAGGCTTATTTAGCAGCTATTGGTATAGGGCAAATATTCTGTTCCCATATATTTTCCTACCATTTTTGTAGCCACTTTGAAGTCTCATACATAAAGGTTCATAGATTCTTAGAATTAAGAATTAAACAAAAACAAAAACAAAACCAAAAAAAAAACAAACCCCCCCCCCCAAAAAAAAAAAAAAAAACCTAGTTCAAGTCATTTGTTTTACATAAGCAGAAACTGAAGTAAGAAGGAAAGGGATTTGCCCCCTAGAGAAATCAGAAAGCCATAAGGACTCAACAGACTATTCCCATCCAAAGCCAACCATCTCACCCACCATATAATCACCATAGATTTCCCATTTAAGCAATAGAAAGAATAGATTTGGAATTAGAGGACCTGAATTTGAATCTTGACTTTTCCTGATTTTCCTGATTACTATCTCTATCACCTAACATTTCTTGATCTGTTTCCAAGTTTGTAAAATCAGAGAATTAGACTTTGAAGATCCAGCTCTAAATCTATAATCTCCCATTCTGAAAACTTCATACAATTGATTTCATAATTTCAATAGAAATATCTGGATGAATGATGCCAAATCCACCTCCCCACTCCCACCCCCATCCATAGTGGCCAGTCCTGATCTATTTTTGAATCTACTGGGGCCAGGCCTATCCAAAATAGCAAAATATTAGAGTACTTAATAAATAATTTGTTGAATGAATAAATACCAGATTATCTCCTTTCTCAATCAGGAAGCATTGCCAGAACCCTAAACATTTCTTTACATAGACATAAAAGGTGCCATACTTCTGGTCATTTGAGGTCTATACAACTTAAATACCAGTAACAGAAGAATGGGGAAAGGAAAAAGAGGATTGATTTCACTGACTTCCCAGTGAAAGTAAAACCACATAAAAAGCTCCTCCGGCATCCTCCTAAGCCGACATAGGTACCTTTGGCCTCAGTAGGATTGAGGCTGGCTAGAAAGGTCACTTTAGTGTTTTCCTACTTATTTTTTACTCCTTAAACTGGGTGCTGAGGTGTAAGTTTAATTATTAAAAAGCCTTCCCGGTAGTAATGTTTCCAGTTCAGTTCCTTTACTGGGTAAATCCCTTAAACGTGTTGTCATTCCTTATTTATTGATTGCAGGTATTTGGGGTGTAATTGAGCAAGGCGGTCGTGGCCCAGGGCAAAAAGTGGCGCTACATGAGCAATTAAATCTGATTAGACAGAAGCCTTTAAGATCCAGCTGGGTGATTGATAACCGAGACCAACATTCCTCAATTGACTTGCTACATCAAAAAGGAAAAAGGCTAAGCTGAGAAATGCTTGGGTCCAACATGAGAAATAGCAATGCAGTTCTGCAGATTAGACTTGTAAAGGAGATGAATTAAAGAGGGGTGAGAGAAATCGGGGGTGGGGGGTAGAAGGAGAATAAGCTACTTTGCTTGCCTAGGGAACTATGCGTAGGTGTCTTTCTTTTTGGAAGAGCAGAAAGCCTGGGTGTAATTGAAGAGAAATGACCAGGTTGGGGCAAAACTGAAACATAAAACAATTTGGGAGGCAATAACTTTATTGGGTTTTGTCTGTAATTCCCATCCTTCCAAAAAGCCCAGTGAACCCAAGCCTTTGAGCCAACAACTGCTGGGCTTTCAAAGCTTCCGAGTTTTCATTTATTTGCTCCATATCAACTCTGTAGTGATGAAATAAAATGAAGCCCTCACTCCTTACAAGTTGAAGGACAGAAATAATGTACCATTCTCTTCCCCTCCCCACTCTCAGTTCATCAATGTGATGAATTTGCCTACTCCCCAACTCGGAAAAAAGGGAAGAGAAAGAAGGGTAATGATTGTTGAACAGAAAAGTTTTGTTTAAGAACTTTCAACCAGCCCCTCACCAACACACACACACACACACACACACACACACACACACACACACACACACACAAACTTATAGATCTAACAGTTCTCTTTGTCCTTTGAGATAGGTATGGACTATTCCTTAACATGTGATCTATGTGCTGCAGTTGGGATTGGGGACAGAGATAGTAGCACTTTTACAATCTAGGAGCGCAGCAATTGAAAAATGAAGCAGCTCAGGAGAGGAGAGGAGAAAAGAGAAGAGGAGAGGAGAAGAGAAGAAAGGAGAGGAGAACAGAGGAGACGAGAGGAAAGTGGAGAAGAGGGAAGAAGAGAAGAGAGGAGAGAAGAGAAGAGAAGACAGTAAAATAGAGGAGAAGGAAGGAGAGGACTTTGCTATCTTGTTTTTTAGTCTACTCAATCTACAGAAGACAAATTAACCCTTTAAGCTCCTTTCAAGCTCTGGGAAGATGTTTCATTCCTACTAGGAGACAACCAAAGCACTCTACCTGTTACAAAGTTTAAACACGTAGGTATCCAATCCTTCTGCCCCAACCCCTCCGCCTAGACTCCTGCTGAAAAGGAGGTTTCCCCGGCAAAGATATTCATGGCTCGATAATGCTGTACGTTACAAGTGTTAATATTAAATGTGTGTGTGTGTGTGTGTGTGTGTGTGTGTGTGTGTGTGTGTGTTTCCCCTTGCCCCGTTGCACAGCGATCTGAAGGCCTCTGGGCCAGGGAGCAGTTTCTCTATGTGCTGACTTTACAGAAGGATCAAAACAGCATGAAAGAAATCATAGAGAGAGGGAGAGAGAAAAAACGTCAGCAGGAGCCGGACTTCTAAAAACCCCTTCCGCCCCATAGGCTTCAATATTAAAAAACCCCCTAGGAGCCGCAGACACTGTATTAATTAGTGCAACCACCCATGAAAAGCTGGGTTCGGAGAGGCATTCTTAGCCCTGTGTGAAAAACCACCCCCAATAAACAATTGTTAAGTTGGCCTATTGCCGCTGGTAAATTGCACAGCATTAAAAAAATAATGCTTTTCATATTAGGCACTAATTAAAGGTTGGGACAGCTTTAAAACAAGAGAGGGAGGGGGGAAATCAAAGAAAATATAAAAATGTTCTTTCAAGAGTTATGGGAGGTTAATAAAGTATGTCTGTTATAGTGAGCTACTTTGCCCCTAGCTACAGCCAAACTGGAGCCACGGCAATTGGGTCTCAATAAGATAATGATATTCCTTTCTCTGCTATTAAAAGACTCCCAGTGCAAACTTAAAATGATTTATTTAATTTAGGAAATTATGAGGTGTAACTTCAAAGCTTGAGCCGTTAGTAATGGAAAACACCAGGTTGTTTAAAATTATAATAATAATTGTTTGGACGACTTGGGACATCAAAGTGTTTGCTTCAACAAATAAAAGCGAGCGCTAGGAGATAGAATGAGCGAGCGAGCGGGGTCCGGCGGAGGTGGGACCGGGTCGGCTTTGTTAGTTGGCTGCTTATCGGAGGCCGGGAATTTCGCAGCTTCCCCGCGCCCAGCTTTGATGTGCGGGCGTTCTGAAATTAACTTTCTAACTTTTGTTTTTCTGTTTTCCCTCTCTCTGCCCCGGCCCGGACTACGAGGCTAGGAAAAGGGAAGAGGGTAAAAAGAGAAAGATGGAAAAAAATAAGGGAAGAGGGCAGAGAAAGGATGGAGCAGGCGGAGAGAACCTGCTACTCCGGGATTTGTCTAGGTTGCAGCGCTGAAGAAATTTACCATCCGAGAAAGTTAAAAACCAGTATTTCAGAATGACAATCTAAGATGAAAAAACCCTATAGAGAACGAAGTATTAAAACTTAAGGCCTTGAGAATATCATAATTGGAAAAAAAATCTTAAAACGGAATTTTAAAATAGAACGGGATCTGAGAGAATATCTCTTCATATCCCCTAAATTTAAAGGTTTTATGAGGTTCGGCGACTAGAAGGAACTTGTCGTTGTGTCTATTATTAGCAAGGAACTGAGTCGAGACTCAAAACACAGAACTTCTGACTCCAGGTCCAAAACTTTCCACGACACTCCGCTTCTTTGTCTTCCTATTAGGCGCCTGAGAAAACACCTCTACCTAAAATTAGTGGCGGGGGACGGGGAGGTCGGGGGCTGACATGATTTCCTTTATAAAAGTTGTGACAGGGATAGGAATGTGCATATATGTATGTGTATAGTTTCATTTTTATTCCAACTCTCTCCTTGGCAAATAATAATAATAATAATCTCCCATAAATCTTAAAACACACACACACATATACACACACACATCAAATGACCTGCTTTTATACAATGTTACGTCACTAAGGCCTTTAATTTCTTCCAACAGGGTTCTGTTCAAAACTATGAATTCCTTCAGAATGATGAATCAACAAGTAACTTTCCAGATCAGATAGAATCTTCAAATTCTTTATTTTGCATCTGGGAAAACTGAGACCCACAGAAAAATTATTTGACTGATCTCTGAATAAATGGCTGAGTTGGATTTAAAACACCCACCTCCTCCTTCTACTCTCACTCAAGGCCTATGATCTTTCCAAGCTTTTCTCACTCACTATTTCAGCCTTCAGGCTCCATGGAGTAGGTTGAATCAGAAGGGAAAACAAGAAGATAGATTCAGAACCAACTTAGACCTCAGCTCAAAGAAATATAATAGATTTTCACAAGACACTGAGTTGTTGGGTTTCTGTTCTCTTCATCACTGGGCAAGGTTTCTCTTAAAGAGAAGTCCAAAGTTTGATTTGAATATTATTGTGCATTATAGTTACTATGTATATACATATATGTATGTGTGTATATATATATACACATATATATGTATATGTATATCACAATCTCTGCTTGGTTGTAAAAGCTCTGTTATGTTAGAGACCCAGTTTTATCATCTAAATTTTCTGTCTCCACCAGGAACCAGCAAAGTAGATATTTAGTATATTTTCATTGAATTTGAATTCATTGACCAAGACATACAGAAATATGGGAGAAATTGTTTTAAGTTGGGTGTGGGGATATCATAGAGAGTACAGAAAGGCAAAACTGAAGGGTACAGAAAATTCCTTGGAGTGGCCCACACCTCATTAAAGAGAGTAGTTTTGGAGTCTACCATTGCTTGATTTTTAACAGGCCAATCTGACTTTTGTGTGTTTTTTTTTTGTTTTGTTTTGTTTTGTTTGTTTGTTTGTTTGTTTGTTTTTTTGGGTTTTTTTTAAATAAGCAGACATTCTTTTAAGTTTTCCTGGGAAATGTACAATGGAGAGAAAAAGAGGGAAGGGGGGAAATCATTTTGATATTTCCCTGCTAATGTGTGTTTAGATAATAGAGAACTAAGATTTAAATGGAGGCTAAAATGTGTATAAATAATAGAGAATTAAGGAGGCTAAATGGTAATACTAAACCTTTAATGAAGATCTGCAGATATTTGAAATAAGAAAGCTGTGTAACTAAAGGCAAATCACTTCAACTTTCAGCCTCAGTTTTCTCATTTGTAAAATTGGAGAAGTAATCATTATATTACCTATTTCATAGAAAGCTGGGGAGAAAAGTACTTTAATGAACTGTAACTCTATGATCTATTGCTATTTTAGAAATGTCTTTATCATGTGGGTACCTAAAGGCTTTTAAAAAGCATGGTTTTTGTCCATATTACTTAAAGGTTCTTTCCTTCTTTTTTAATATTGGAGACTGAGAAAAAAAATCCTAATTCTGGCTGATTTGGGTTCCTAGCCCAAGCTTTTAAAATGATAAATGTTCAACATGAAGTCTAGCCAAGATTTGAGCAATTAATTTTGAGATGAAATTGAAAATGGATTAAGTGATTTGGGCATAGGGAAGAGGGAGGGCAGGGTAGAAAAGGTAATGAGATAAGCAGGCGGGCAAAAGAGTCTGGGATTAGATGAAACTATTTTACTTCTCTATATTGGGACACCCCATCACTGAAATTCAGTGCTACATAAAACCTCAGAACTCATGAGTGCTTCAGCATTGGTCCCAAGCATGGAAACAAATCCAAGCTGAATTTGTCCCTCAATCTTAACATCATCCCTGTCCTGAACTGAAAGTGGACAGCCTAGGTTTCCTGATAGTCAGACCTTCCTGACCTCTCCAATGAGGTCAGGAGAGGGGATGGCTGTGGCTATTGTGAGGAGCTTGCCCACCTCCAGAGCATGTGTTCTCTTCCTTTTTGTTAGATTCTCTCATCCTAAGGGGCCCTTACATGGAATTGGATGGCATCTTGAGGGTGAGGGGAGTTCTGTTTATTCACACACACACACACACACACACACACACACACACACACCTTCCCCACCCCCATATGTACAGAAAGTCTCACAAGCTGACTGACTCAAGTCCTTTGCTCAAAACTGCAAAAAGAGAGGAACCAGACACAGTTTGACTTTTCTGAACCCCTTCAACAACCTGCCTCTTGAGTACACGAGCTAGCTTTGCCTCATTAAATGCCAGATCTGAAAGGAACCTTAGAACAACATATACTATCAGGCCTGGAAGGGTCTTGGAAGTCATCTAATCCAAATCCACTAATTTTTGCAATAGTGAAAACTAGGCGACTCTTGCCAGCAGAAACCAACAATTAAATGCTTCTTGGATACTACACTTGAGTAACTGTGCCTCAGTTTTCTTCTATATAGCATGGGAGCAGTGATCCCAGCACCATCAACCTCTCAAAGAAGTTGCTTGGGGAAAAAAAACAAAACAAAACAAAACAAAAAAAAAAAAAAACAACTTTGTTTTCTAAGCGCTTACAGATATGAAAGATGTTGGGATAGTGCTGTCTTATGAAGACTCACATCGTCATGACTAATTACCACCACCATCATCTATATCCCCAGTCAGACTCTTTTTAATCACTGTCGGACCAATGGAGCTGGGATGGAAGGTGACAAATCATCAATAAAGGATCTAACCTGCCAGGATTGTTCCTGTCTCAGGTCTGGCCACCACTGAATGATCTTTCTTGAAGAAAATCAAAGTTGCTAATCTCCCCCCAAAATTCTCCCGAACAAAAGTGGAAGACCATTATGCTAGTCAGCCATTACCTAGGAAGATGACAATCTACCAGTGGGAAACTGGGAGAGCTATTTTCAAGAGAATACCTGACTCTGCGACCAAATTATCCGTATGTTAAAGGGATTCTGAGACCCTCGGGTAAAGTTGAGTTAGGTTTTCAACCTTAAAAATCTCGATCCATTCATTCGTTTTACAGATAATGAAATTGGTGCGGGTAAAGAAGAAACAATTTGCCCAAAATCACGTGGTGGTAGGACCTCCCCCCCCTCCCCCACTCCGCACCAGGCTACCTCACCGAACTGCAAGTCCAGCTTGAAGAGCAAAACCCCACTGAACTTCCGGGTCTCCTAAAGTCCAAGAGCCTGGGGCTTGACCATCTAAATTACACCTAAACCTAGAACCAATTGGCTTTTTAACGGACTATTCAGATTATATGGGTTATTGATGGTAGACTAGCGGCCCAGGGCTTCAGTTTAGGAGGAAAAGAGGGAAACCCAGCCCGGTTTTGTGACCACAGTACCCTCCAGTTCCTGGAGATTTCCGGACAGTTTTGCAAGTAGAGCTGTGTTCAAAAAAAAAAAGAAAAGAAAAGAAAAGAAAGAAAGATAGGGAACAATAATTAGAGACCCACCTTTACAGTGGATTACGAAATGGGAGGTACTCGCGCGCGTGTGTCTGCATGTGTGTGTCGAGAGTGTGTTTTAAGTGCGTCTCTAAAAGGTTTTAAGGACAGTATTCCGGCTGTTCCGCGTCGTGATAAATTTATTCAGTTCTCTAGAGGGCCTAGGGGCATTGTGCATTAGGGTCGGTGATGAAGTCTTCTCTGGGTAAGGCCTGACACCTCCCTCTAATAAAATATAATACTCAATTAACTAGAGCTTCCCAAAAGGTTTTCATTTAAATAAGTTAATAATGGGCGCCAGGCTAACGCCGTGCTGGAGCTCGCGGCTCTGGAAATAGTTCAGCGAGACAAGGCTGAAAACCCAGTCTCCACTGTGGAGAGTGGGTACAGCGTGGAGGCAATCTCAATAACAATTCTCTTTTGCCTTAATCCTTTACTACTCATAAAGCGCTTTCTTTCTTCTTAAGAATTCTGAGAGATGTGGTGTAAATAGCAACGTACCCATTTTACAATCTACAAAACTGAGGCACAATGTCGGGAAACAATTTGCCCAACTACAGTACCGCTAGTC